>NW_022195306.1:0-166660 GCF_008641045.1 Pistacia vera | reverse complement strand
CTTGAGTAGTCTCTCCTAAGCTCTCTACTCTTGTTGGATTCAAATCTTCTCTTAACCCTAAGCATAAACTTCATAAGAACTCAACTTTTACACAAATAAATCATAGATAAAGAGCATGAATTCTTACCTTTTGAAGTCTAGAATCAAAACTCTATTAAAAATCACTCAAAAGCCCTCAAAATCCTCGGAGGAGTGAATGAAAATTAGAGAGAAAATGGAGGAGTAGTGTGGCGGTGGAATGAAGGAAATAAGGGTTACAAACCCTTATCATCTTATTTTATAAACTCACTTTCCCATTTTGCCCTTACACTTTTGTGAAAATTCCATCTATGTCCCTTAGTCAATTACCATAATGCCCTCATTTTTAATGCATTTTCTATGAAATTCTGTCTCTTTTCACTCCCCACTTTTTCAACTAATTTTGAGTGAAAAGACCATTTTACCCTTAATGCAAGTTTAAGGCATTTTCTTCATATTCTCTTAAAATCACTTAAACAAAAATTAACTAAGGGCTACAAAAACATAAATTAAATCATGTACCTCCAAGATGGGCGTTACACCCCGCAGTTCCCACTCTTCAGAACTTTGCATTACAGTCGTAGTTATAGTCTCTAACTAGACTTCTGGTAACCTTCTCTCTCTCTAACCCTCACTAAATTAGCCTCACTCAGTCTTGCTGACTTGAGCGTCGAAGTGCCTATGGCAAACACCATCTTGGTGTTTTTCATCTGCTTCACGCTTGTTTTCTTACGTGTGCAGGTACATCAGATTGCTAGTGGCCTCAACCTCATGGGATCAGTCCCTATTTTCGTAAAGGTAAATTTTTTACGTCTATAGTTTGGCACCCACTGTGGGGTCTCTGGCAATCATTCATCTCTTGAGCCCTGCTTCGTAAAGAAACTCTCTATGGCTGAAAATTATGATAACACTAATCTTGGCCTTGAGGCTAGACTAGAAGCTCTGATTGCCCTTATGCAACAGCACTCTAACAAGGTGACAGCACTGAAAATTGAGAACACTGCCATCCGGACTGAAAACGCCTCCATCAAGGCCGAAAACCAATCTTTGAAAGAAAAGGTAAGTAAATTTTATAACCTTGAGCTTTAGCCTTGTCAGGTACAACCCAATCGATTTTGCGCACCAGTTCCGTCCATACAACCTCTCCAAACTCCAGAGCACAGACCAATGATCTCGGATACGAGGTCATGACAACTTTATTCATTACTAGTGGACGATTCAGCCCTAAATCATATTGAGCGGGGACTGTCTATAGAGCCACTCTCGGTCGACCCGCTTTAGGCACGAGATCAAGACCTCCAAGTAATAGAGAGTCCACCATAACAAGAGTCACCCATCCTTGCCATTTTGTCTCATCTTCAATCAACCATTCCTACCCAAACCCCACTCGGCTCGACTCATCCTCTTGGGTCGAGCGGGATCCCTCACCTTCAAACCATCCCGCTTGAGTCCCTCCATCCCCATATACCGAGCAACTCCCAAATAACCCTCTCACCATCCATGCGGGACGAAACACCCGATCAGTCACAATGGGAGCCACCCAACCGGAGGGAGTGAATGGAGATCTAGGCTACCCAGTGGCACACGATGGAATGGTTTGTCGGGCTACACCACGTGACTTGACCCAACGAAATGCACCGAGTGCGAATCATATGACCAACCGAGTCAACTAGGACGACCTAATGGCCTCTGCCTCGCCCATGGAGCAGATATTGGCCAAAAGACTGGCTGACATAGAGGCAATGATGAGGCATATACCAGGAGTACCAATCCCAACCAAAAAAAGGCAACCTCACTGCTATGCCGATTCACCCTTTGTGGATGCAATCGTGCTAGCCGAGATGCCTCACAAATTCACCATCCAACCAACCCAAATGACCATATAGCCTCATACAAGCAGCAAATGTTTCCCACCTCAATACCCCGAACACTGAGGGAGGCTTTCATGTGTAAGAGCTTCGGATCAAGCCTCTCCGGACCAGCTTTTCAATGGTACACTAACCTTCGAAACAATTCAATCAGCTCATTCGCCCAACTCACTGACACCTTCGTTGAACAATTCACTAGTAGCAAGAAACTTGAGATGCTATCAGTTGACCTATACAGAGTCTACCAAAACAGGGGGGAGCCATTGAGAGAGTACTTCAGCAGATTCAACAAAGAGAAAATCTTCATCCTATCTTGCAACCCAGAGACAACGGTAGATGCTTTCCAAAAGGGTCTCCTCCCAGATGGAGAACTATACAAAGACCTGACGAAACTTGGCTGCACCACAATGGAAGACGCCTTAGCCAGAGTTGTGATTCAAATCAGGTGGGATGAAGATGAGATGAATCGGGTGAGGCATGCTAGATATGATTACCGTCACCAAAGGCAGAATGATAGAAGGTTAGAGTCCAGATCGTTTGAGCCTCGCTATCAACCCCCTCCCCTCAATCCAAGCAGAGTCAAAAAACCATACAACCGCTAGCCAAATAGGCTGACAATAGACCATCCGGATCGAATCAACTCAAAGTTCTAGAGTACAACCTCAACGTCGAACTAGCCCAGGTCATGGTAATCATGAAAGGAATGGGACCTACCGTGAAATGGCCAGCCAAGCTCAATCCCGAAACAAAGAAGGACACAACCAAGTGGTACGAATTCCACGGCGACCATGGTTATAACACTGCGGATTGCATCACCCTAAGATTGGAAGTTGCAGCACTACTAAAAATGGGACATCTCCGAGACCTATTGACGGATAAAGGGAAGAATACAGTCGACTAGAGAAGCTCGAAGGAAACATACACTAAAGCGGTTCTGCTCTATTATCTTTGGAAGGTCGGAGATCAGTGGGGTGAGCTATTCTTCAGCCTAACACTACGCCCAAGCCAACCATCACCTTGAAGTCCAATCCATTCATACGTCCCCTCAGGCACACACCAACTAGGTAATTCAATTTAAGGATAACGAGCTAGTCACACTTGCTGCCCCTCATCACGATGCTTTGGTCATCTCCTTCCAAATCCCCAACATCCTAGTCAAGAAAGTATTCGTAGATGGGGGATCCTCGGCAAACATCCTCTTCCTTGAAGCAGTGAAGGCCACGGGACTGGATGAAATGAACATCAACAGACGACCAACCATACTGGTTGGGTTTACTTTCAAGCAGAAGTACACCATCGGGGAAATTGCCTTGCTTGTCTACACCAGCGATGTCAATAAGCAAACCATTTTCTTAGTGCTCCATTGCCCCTCACCGTACGATGTCATCTTGGGCTGACCCTGGATCCATGACATACGAGCTGTTCCATCTACCTTCCACCAAACTATAAGGTTTCCAACAAAATAGGGAGTAAGAGAAATCAAAGGCGATCCTAAGGCCTCTAGAGACTACTACAAAAACATATTCAAAAGCAAAGGTCAACCATCCATTGAAGAGTTGGATGAAGTACAGATACACTCGGATCACCCCGACTGGAAGACCCATATAGGCTCCCGCCTCGGGCTTGAGATAAGAGAGTGACTCATAGAATTCCTCAAACAAAACCAGGACTGTTTCGCCTGGTCCCACATAGACATGATAGGAGTTAGCCCCGAGGCCATCGTCTACCACCTCCAAGTAGATCCGGATCACCTTCTAGTGAAGTAGAGGCAAAGGAAGTTTGCACCAGAACGCAACCGAATGGTCAATGAGGAGATTGACAAACTACTGAATAATGGGTTGATCAGAGAAGTCCACTACCCCAACTGGCTAGCAAATGTTGTGGTCGTGAAGAAAAAGAACGAAAAGTGGAGGGTCTGCATAGACTTCACGGATTTGAACAAAGTATGCCCTAAAGACTTTTTCCCGCTCCCACATATCGACATGATAGTTGATGCGACAACAGGTCTCTAACTTCTAAGCTTTATAGATGCCTTCTCAGGGTACAACCAGATTTTGATGCACCCGAACGACCAAGAGAAAATAGCCTTCATCATAGAGAGGGGGACCTACTACTACAAAGTAATGCCATTTGGTCTCAAGAACTCTAGGGCTACCTATCAACGACTAGTCAACAAAATGTTTGCCAAACACCTCGGAGACACCATAAAAGTATACATCGACGACATGCTCGTTAAGTCCCTTATAGCCGAACAGCACCTCGACCACCTCAGCCAAGCTTTCGTTGTCCAGCTGAATCCAGCCAAATGTTCATTCGAAGTCTCATTAGGAAAACTCTTGGGATACATGGTAACTCAGCGTGGGATAGAAGTCAACCCTGACCAAATCCAGGCGATCCTCAAACATACCATCACCAATTTGCATCAAAGACGTCCAGCGCCTCACAAGGCGAGTAGCTGCCTTGAGTCGCTTCATCTCTTAGTCTTCCGACAAGTGTCGCCATTTCTTTGCCACACTCAAGAAATCTAGGAAATTTAGTAGACCCCCACCTTCGAGGATGCCCTGCAATAGTTAAAGAGGTATATAACCTCTCCCCCACTCATTTCTAAGCCCATGATTGGGGAAAAGCTTTACACCTACCTAGTGGTCTCGAAGACAGCCATCTCAACAATATTAGTCTCGGAAGACAATGTGAAGCAACTACTGGTTTACTGTGTAAGCAAATCACTCCTCGATGCCGAGACACGATACAGTTAGCTAGAGAAACTAGCACTTGCCCTCATCTATACATCCAAGAAGCTCAAACCATACTTTCAATGCCACTTCATAGTCATCATCACCTCCTTCCCACTCAAGAAGATATTCCATAAGCCAAAGTTATTAGGCCGACTCACACAATGGACAATAAAGCTTAGTGAGTTCGATATATATTTCTAACCACGCATCGCTATCAAATCCCTAACAGCAGACTTTATTGCTGATTTCACCTTGAACACCACTATCCAAGCGGAAAAGGAGTTACTGTGCATGAATAACTAATTGCCTTCGAAGTGGACTCTCTCAATAGATGGCTCAAGCAACGTGAATGGAAGTAGGCTCGACGTTGTATTTATTACACCAAAAAGGGATATCATCTAACGGGCCATACGATGTGGGTTCAAGTACACAAACAACGAAGCTAAATACGAAGCTAAAATCTGACTCTCAACTATGAGGCTGGACTCTCTCTAGCCAAAGAGATCGGAGTAAGAAAGTTGGAGGTAAAATCCAACTCTCAACTCGTAGTCAACCAGCTGCAAGACATTTACCAAGCCTGAGACTCGAAGATGACAGCCTACTTGAACTTGGTCAAAGAAATATAGACTGCCTTCAAAGAATTCTCCATCACCCAAGTCCCAGGAATGGAGCATACCCATGTTGATGCTCTTGCCAATCTCGGCTCAGCCCTTCAAGGCTCCTCCCAATCGTCCATCCCACTACTGTTCCTCCAATGGCCAGGTGACTGGAATGAACACCCAACAAACAAGTTGCCCAAAGAAGTAATGGAAGTCAAACCGGCTGACTCCTGGATGACCCCAATACTCAAATACTTGAAACATAATGAGCTCTCAGCCGACAAGAGTGAAACAGGCCGCCTAAGAGCAAAAGCTACAAGATTCACCATATATGAGGGTCAATTCCTTAAGAAGTCGCTATCTAGCTCCTACCTTAAGGGCATAAGCCTAGAAGAAGCCAAGCGGGTTCTCGCCGAACTCCATGAAGGTGAATGTGGAAACCGCAAGAGGACGCAGCCTTGCCCACCGGGTGATCACCGCTGGCTACTATTAGCCAACTATACACACTAACTCAGTAGCCTATGTGAAGAAATGTGATAGCTGCCAGAGGTTCGCCCACGTCTCACACCTCCCACCTGAGCGACTCAACTCCACTCTCGCACCTTGGCCATTCATGAAGTGGGGAATGGATGTAGTCAGAAAACTATTGACCGCACCCAGGCAACGGGTCTTCATGTTGGCGGTTACTGACTACTTTACTAAGTGGATCGAAGCCAAAGCACTCGCCTAAGTCAAGGATCGAAAGGTAAAAGCCTTCATCTAGAAACACGTCATCTGCAGATTTGGAATACCGAAGGAAATAGTCACCGACAATGGATCCCAATTCATCAGTTCAAGCGTTAAAGACTTTTGCGACATGTGGGGGATTAAGCTCAACTTCTTTACCGCCCGCAACCCCCAATCAAACGGCCAGGCTGAGCCATCAAATAAAAAAATCATGCAGACTTTAAAGAAGCACCTCTAGAAAGCCAAGGGCGCATGGGCAGAACTACTACCTAGGGTCCTCTAGTCCTACTGGACAACAGCCCACTCGTCCACGGGTGAAACTCCTTTCTCCCTCACATATGGATCTAAAGCAGTCATCCTAGCTGAAGTATCGGTCCCTTCAACTAGACTCCAATGGTCAGACAAAGAAACCAACAGCAAGAACCTTTGTCACAACTTGGACACAGTCGACGAACTACGCAAGTGGACGAACATCCGCAACGTAATCTACTAGCAGCAAGCCGCTTGACACTACAATTGTAATGTCCGAGTCAGGACTTTCAAACTAGGCGACTGGGTCCTCCGCAAAGTCTTTCAAAACACGAGGGAGATTAACTCTAGCAAGCTCAGCCCTACCTGGGAGAGCCCTACAAGATCACCAAGGAAGTAGGGAAGGGCGCCTACAAACTCCAAACCCCTGAGGGCAAGGACATCAGCAACAGTTGGAATGCAAACCATCTCAAACGTTACTATTTTTAGTCATTTCCGCTTTCTTGTTTTTGTTTTAAAAATGATGAATAGGCCTGTCCACCTCCTTCACCGTTAATCGGCCTCATGGCCTGAATTCAATAAAAGAACTATTCAGCAATAAAGCAAGATACACCTTCAATCAACTCAGACCGATTCATCAACTCACACCTTCAATCGACTCAGACCGATTCATTGACTCACACCTTCAATCGGCTCAGACCGATTCATCGACTCACACCTTCAATCGGCTTAGACTGATTCATCGACTTTCAACGTCAATCGGCTTAAACCGATTCATAAACTCACAGTTCAATCGGCCTAGACCGATTCATGAACTTATACCATCAATCAGCCCAGACCATCTCATAAAACTTACATATTTAATCGACTCAGACCGATTCATCAACTTACACCTTCAATCGGCTCAAATCGATTCATCGACTAACACCGTCGGATGGCCCAGACCGACCTAGCAACTCAATAGGTTACATATCTAGTCGACCGTATCGACACGCCACCATGACACTAGCGACTCAGCCACTTAGCCTCGTCTACATCATAGTACAAGTAGTTAGTTCAACCCCTAAACATCTACAAGCAATCAAGCAATCAACTCATCCATCCACGAGGAAAGCAATAAAAGGGAAACACAAGCAGAAACACAAAGCCCTAAATGGCTATATATAAGATAAACAAAAGAGCCTTAGGCGGCTAAGTATTGGGTACAAGAAAGGCACATACGCCATGAAAGGGCATCACAGCCCCCAAAAAAACATAAGAAAAGGAAAAATAAACCTAAGGGGCATCATGGCCCACATCGTTGGTGCGAGTCGTCTCACCCATCTCTAACTCAGTCACCCAATCACTAACCCTAGCGGTCTTCCCAACAGCTTGGTCGCTAGCATCCTCCGTAACTGATCGCCCCGACTGGCTAGCAAGGTCAAATATTTGATCATCGACCCGCTCTTCTACATAATCCACGCGGCCAGCAACCTCCTCCTCTTCCATCTCTCGTAAGACCTGGATGTCCTCATCCGGGTTCCAGTGAGAGGTGTTCTCGGCCTTGTAATCCAACATTAACTCTCCCCTAGCCCTGATGGTGGCATCATCGGCAATACTGAGGCACTGCTCCCTTAGGGACTCGACCTTTGCGTTCTTCTCTGCCAGCTCCCTCTTTAATCGTTCCAGCTCGACCTCGACCTCCCTCAGCCGCTGTTGGCTCTCCCTCTCTGCTTTCTGAGATGTCGCTTCTCTATGTCGCAAATTGGCATTAGATTTTGATATATCTTGTATCTTCTTCTCTTGCGACATGATGGATTTCCTGAGGTGCAGGCTGCTAGTTAAGGCCTACATGACAAAAAGACTCGATTAGTATACAATCACTATAAACATAGTAAGGAAAAAATCTAACTCGTACTTGGAAAACGTGGGAAACCCCCCACTCAGCGGCTGCGACAACACCCATCTAGTTCAAACAGCTCTTGTCCATCGAGAACAGGAACGAATCGGCCAACTTGCTCATGAAATCCATATCCGAATAGGTTGACACGGAAGTCGAGATACTAAAAGTAATCACCTCAGTCTCCTTATCCAAGATTATGGTCTTGGATGACCTAGCCTCGGCCATAGGTGTCTGACCAGGTGGAGTCACAACCATATCCTCCACTTTTCTCTCCTGTCTGGCCGAAGAGTCCCTCTTTCGCTTCTCACAACGTCTCGCGATGGACTCACTCGTGCTTGGGACGGTCATATTCTTCATAAGCTTCTCTGTAAATTCCTTAATAGTTAATGGGTTCGACCTCGACTTACCGAACAAAATATGGTTGTAATAGCGGATGAGTAGCACACTCCAAGTTTGCTTCAATAAAGGGAAGGGGATACCTCATTAGATCGTACCAACTCGGGCCCAAAGGTGACTCGTCCTAAGGTTCGCCTCGTCCAACACGACCCGCTAATCCCTCTGCGCTTTTGGAATAGCAAGAATCTTTTAGGCCTGCATGTCCAAGTCGTCCCCACTATACCCAACACGGTTGAGTTCAAGATCTACCAAAAGGAAGTACAATAAGATTTTAGTAATCAAAACATGGGTAAAGACAAAGTTTCTCACCAGTCGCTCGCCAGGTGTACGGAATCTCGCCCTGGCCTCTCTCCCCAAAGACCGTTTTACCCATCATGAAGAAGAAACGTTCCTTCCAATTTTTATCACTTGACCATAGGTCAGTCACGAGGTGAGCCTGATTATGCCTAAGGTTGATCAAGTATTGGCCTTTATCCTTGCCGCTTTCCTTTAGGAAATACGAATATAACAGCTCGTGCAGCCCAAACATCACCTGATTCCGCACACAGAGGTCCTCTAGAGCCATCAATAACCTGCACCCATTCGGCATAATCTAGGTCGACACAATCGTGAAATAGTTCAAGACCTCCCAAACTAGATGAGGAATGGGAAGCATAAGCCCGTCATGGAACTATTTCTCCTAGGCACTCACCCAACCTTTTACCTCCCAATTGACCCGATCGTACGACCTTGGAACCCTGATTCGATAGACTCCGAGATGTGATACATCGTCCTGATTCGCCATACATCACTCTCTTTCAAGAAGGGTGGATAATCCTTACTCAATATCCCTCTACCAGGCCGACTTGGCTCGACTCGACTCGTCCTTAGAGCCACTGTTGGTGAAGGGCGAACTCTCAGAATCATCAACTTCATCAGAGTCTTCCCCACCCCTCCCTTGCCTGTCCGACTCACCATCACTCGGAGTGGCTCTACTCAGTCCAAGGGCAGCCACGTTCACCCCCTTTGGTATACCGACCGGAACGCCCCCCACATTCGGGCATCATCACCATTCTTGGGGCATTCTCATACTCGTTCCCAATTTTCGTCTTCGCCCCACTCAGGTCGCTCAACTCTGACCGCGACATCGAACACTTAGTCCACTCGACCCGAGCGACCGTCTGACTTTCAATTCAAAGTCAAACCCTATTCCAAAAGCCTCGCTCCTTTAGAGCTACTGACCGACTGGTTCTCAAAACAGTAACTCTCTAACCTTTAGGTGACCTTCGGCTCAGTCCGAGCGACTGAATACCTGTTTGCTTCGAACCACTCGCACAGGTCTTTCACCACTTAGCTTGGAGGACCGGGCAACCTATGTAACCAAACCCTTATCGACAACCAGATTTCACCCAAGCTACTTCATTCGACCTGGTCAAGCAAACCGAGACGAGCTGAACCAAAACACCCTATAACTTGGGTTTGTCTTCTGCCTTCGTCAAAAACCCAAACACACCAAAAATCAACCCAACATACTCCACATCTGCCATAAATAAAGAAAAATCCACTCAAATCACTCCAAAAATCAAAATACAAACACAACTCCACTTTACCAGAAACGCAAAACTGCAATAAAACTCCTAAATCAAAGCACTCCCTTCACAAGCAAACCCAGGCAAAACCCGAAAACCTTTTTTCTTCTTTTCTCTACACACTCGAAACCACCTTAAAATGACACAAAAACTGTAGGAGCTCCGATCTACCACCTTTTTTCTTCTTTTCTCTACGCACTCGAAATCTGCCAGTTTTAGACAAGTAAATTAGTAATTTTGTTAATTTTGTATTAATGTGACAAATTAAACGGAGCATGGAGTATTTATTAAACAGAAGGGGTGACAGTGATATTTTAAGAAACAAAGGGTGTCATAAAATAGCCCTTTAATTTAACACATCAGCTGCATATATAATATCAACCAAGTATAAAGGTTCCAAACTGTTTTTGAAATCACAGAGGGTTTATTGTATTTTCGCTATAGTAGGGATTATAATTTCCCCTAAATATTTCTTTCTTATTTCTTTTCCTCCCTTATATATATGAATTGAATTATTATTTTTATCTATTTTATATTTAGATAAGATTTCACCTTCCATGTCAATACAATGGGAGCTTACCATGTTTTAAATTTTGCAAAGACTTGTATCAAAATAAATATAGTTGTCCACATATCAATCGATAAATTTATTTTTTTATGACCAGGGGTGTTCGGACCAACTTATATGCACCTCAACTAATCCCACGAACCTTGGAACTATCAGTCTGATAAGAGCTCTAGTGGCTACTCTGTTAGCACCCGAGGAGGGAAACCAGTAAATTACCACTCATTAACTTTTTGTGATTGATTTTTTGCAATTGAATAGAAATTATAAATATAAAGTTATTATAATATTTTATCATAAATAATGTGATAGTTATTTGGATTGGACAACATCTATTATAGAATAGCAACCAAATCAACTATGTTGTGCGACAAATCACAAAACACAGATTTGCATCACGTGTCAAGCCATTTAATGATGCACAGTGTGATACAGAATTCTGCACCAACCAGCATGATCCGATAGACCTTGTCGGGATCGGAACCGATATGTGCGTGATTAGTGATGAATATGAATTAAATGAATTAAAAACAAAGAGATTTTTAAAGTGGTTCAGCGAGGTTAACAGCCTACGTCCATTGAGCTTGCAATGCAATTCTTTTCTTAAAAAAATCCCTTTTCCACATCGTTCGAGGGGGTTTTTATACAAGATTTGTACAGAGAAAAAAGTGAAATTTAGGGGATTACAATCGACCTGAATCGTAATTTCGATACCCTCACGATTTGGTGTTGTGATTGCGCAATGATCATTATTGATTGAGTCATTCCCGTAATATCTGGGATCTGAAATAATCTGGAGGTTGATAGAATGATTCCTTGAACTGTCCGTGACTAGCTTATGCTGGGTCGATCAATCATTGTTGCCGAGCTCATTCTAGGTCGAGCTATATCTTCGTGTTGACCCGAGCTTGGTAGAAAAGCCACACATAATATCTGCCCCTAGTGTTCAATGTTCACTTCGAGCGTTGAAGACTATTACTCAATTTTATGCCAAGCTCAGCTGCAATAGTGAATCTCTGAGTGCATGTCCGAACAGGCTCCTATGGTCAACCTTACGCTTAGCCAACGTACCTCACACTTAGCCAACGTACCTCACACTTGGATCTTTACTCCCTATCTTACTTGTCAAAATTCAGAATATGAAAAGTCAGGTTATAAAGGTAACTTTCGCGTGGTCGTGTCACATTAAATGAGGTAGCCCTTGTCGGTTACGTTTTGTTGCATGTGGGTGACAACAGCTGTTCACGCACGAAGTTGAGGCGACGTGTGGCGACAGTTATCAGTACTGATCTCTGATGATTCGTCACTCTTTGTGGATGGTCGACATGTGGCCACGTCCAAGGGCCGAGATTGCTTAATAAATGAAGGGTGAGGATTGACTTTAAGTCGACGGCCATGATTAAACCCTACCCTTTTGTCTCCCATGCAAACCATTATAAAAGGTGGCGAAAAACCTCAAAATAGTCACTCCAAAAGTTATTCTAACTCTCTTGCTACTCTCTGTTGTTGCTCTTGCATTGTCACGGTGGTTTTTCTCATAAGTTCTCGGCACTTTCCCTATTCTGGTAAGGCTTCTCTCCTTTATTCTCTTTTGTTTTTCTGATTTTTGCATCACTGTAGTGGTCATATTGGATGTTTTAAGGTTTTGGTAGGGTTTTTTGGGTGCGTCTCTAATGGTCTTGGGTTGGTTGCATAATTTTGCCACATTACGCGAGCTATCTTGAGTGCCTGAAATAGAAGCGAGTGTAGGATGGTCGTCGATTTGTTCGAGCTCCAACACACGTTCGCTTCTTTTTTCAGGTACCTAGAGTCGAGTTACAACCATGTCGTAGTCTAGTAATCGTACAATAGATCGAATGTTTGATTCGTCGGTAGGCTCAACAGCCCTTGGGGATGTGTCCCCCGAGGTCTTTGAAGAATTTGTCGCTCGAAGCTCGGACCCCAACGCTACAGGCTTGTCTAATCGTGCTTCAATTCAGCTAGCCTAGTCTTCGCTGTCTCCAGTCCATAGGCTACGAAGAGAACCACAATGCTCAATTACCCTTGGGATCTCGAAGCATAAGAGCGGTCTACGTGCCGCAGCTTAACTTGATGGTTCCAGGGGAATATTCTCGAAAGAACCCCCTACCTGGATGGTTAGGTACCTCCGAGACTCTCCTTAGGTGTGGGTATCCATTCCCTTGCATTACTTCATCAATAACGTACTAAGGCGATTCGACATTGTTCCTCTTCAACTGATGGCCAACTCTTACATGATCATTATCGCGATATACATCATGTACATGATCGTTGAATTGGGCAAGCCATCCATCAAAGAGCTCGTCCACTTGTACAAGCTCAAGAAGGGGCAAGACCAGACGTACCACCTTTCAAAAATGAAGAGAGTACATTTTAACGGACTAATCAATGTTTCGAAAGAAGTTTTACAATAGGATTCACAGTTCTTTTTCTACGAAGCCCGAGAGAACAGTGTCTTCACTGCAAAAGCGAGTAAGGCTCGGGCTTCCCGTGTATGTCTGAGGATTATTCTCAAGTTGTACACTCTAACTGATCATCTTGTTTTATTTTTGCAATTAACGTTGAGCAGAGTTATCTTCCATCTGTGAGCTTGCAGACGCTGCAGCGTTTTAGCGATCTTTCGGATAATCAGCACAACATCAACGAGCTTCTTACGCTTCCTCACCTGAAAGCGTACAGCTTCTGTCAGGACGAGGCCAATTTCTTAGCACTTTTGGGAAAAGGTAAGTTGTTGCTTGCTCTTGCTTGCTTTCTCGCGCAAAATAGATTGCTAATTCTCTTGCCTTTTTCCTTGCAAAAATGTTGGGCAAAAAACTGATAAAGAAGAAAACAGCTACCCCTGCGGCTGCTACAAAGGCTCTGACTGCTTCGAGGATGAAGTAACCTATAGAAACTGCCAACTTGAAGCGCGCTGGTGGCGAGCTTAGGGGAGGCCCAAGCGCGAAGAAGCCCGTAAATGCCACTAAGGCAGTTAGCAGGAAAAGCATTATGGAGCCCCGAAAGGGGCCAGGGAAGAAGGCATCCGAACCAATTGGAAGTTTAGGAAAAAATAAAGCACCTGAGCAGCAAATTGGTTCGGGCAAGAGGTCACCACGCAAGCTAGTGGCCAAAGGCTTGGCCAAGAAGAAATTTGTTCCTACTAGCGAGGCAGGTGCTTCTAGGGTGAGCAAACCTGGCTCGTCCCAACCAAAGAATAAGGAAACAGATGAAGCAGTCCCAGTTGCGGTCGATGGGCTGATCGATCAACTTCCCTACCATATTAGTGTTAAGGTCGCGGTGGCCAGGGATTGTGTCAGCCCGTGAACATTCGCGGTCGTCACGGACTCGTCTCCCTCCCAGATGTTGGCTTTAACCTGCAGTTATGCAGCGAAGGTACCGATAGTTCACGCCCCACCTTTTTTTTGTTTTTTTTTTTTTTTGGCAGGTTATTCTTGCCTCTTGCTAATTCCCCATCTCCTCTTTTCAGGTTGCCATGGCAAGCAGACTTCTGTACAAGGAATGAAATGACACTTTAGAGGCAAACCATTAGAAATGGCAGGCTATGAAGGCCGTGAAGGAAGATGCTATGGCTAGGGCCAAGCTTGTAGAGAAGGAGAAAGAAGTTAGGCTTGCTGAGCTCGAGTGACTCAGAGGGGAAGACGCGACCTTCTAGGTCAGGGAAAGGGAATTTCTTGACAAGTTCAAAGAGAGTGAGGCTACTTGGCTAAGGTAGTAGACGTCGCATAGACTTTGGCGCAGTAGCGGGGTGCCAACAACAAACTGAACTCTAAGCTATCCTTAGCTCAGAAAGCTGCGGCGAGTTAGGAGGCCAAATCCAAAAATTCTTCGCTCGACCTTGGCTAAGAGGTGGAAGGTCGCCAGAAGGCCGAACTGAGGCTAGGTAGCTCAGGCTTCAGGCTGACGAACTGAATGAGGCCATTACTGCTCAGGCTTGGGAAACATCCGTCTTCCTTGTTCAAAAATTATAGGAAGCCCATCCTTCAATCGACTTCTCTTTTCTTCCCCAAGCTTATCAAAAGGAAGTTGAATGGATGAGGGTCGAAGCCGAGGGGAGACCTATGTTTACTCGAATGAGTCTGAGGAAGAAGGCGAGGACCAATGAGATGTCAAAAGAGGAGAGAAGAAGACTGAGCCCCAGCTCCAAGTCGAGGATCCAACTCCCTTGAACACGATGCTACCAACTGAGGTTCTCGATCTCGGAGTGGAAGTCACCACTCCTCTTGTTGACAAGCCATCTCTTCCTAAGGGTGTCGACCTTTTTAGACAGGTCGAGGATAAAGCTCCGACTCCTCCATCAGCCTGAAGAATTCCTTGTTTTATTATTTTTTTTTTTTTTTTATAATTGCCCGTTTGTAATCGAGCTTTAATTAATGAAATAATTTTTTTCATCATTTCTTTTTCGAGCAATGGCTGTTATATTTATACGGATTCATTTAATTTGTCCTAGTCAAACTTTGGGATCTAAATTTGCTCTAAGTTGTGTGTACTCGCTTCTTTAGGAGCTTTTTGGATTTTTGCGAGAAAATCTTTATGCGACGTTTAGCATTGATATTGATTTCGGATTTGTCATCCTCTTTGGGCTTTCGTTGCTGGCTTAAGGTTGATTTTTCCCAACGTGCTTTTTCTTGGATTTTTCCAAGTTTAACCTTGTCGATTTGGGATTTTTAATCCCGATTTTTGCGAGGAAATCTAATGTGATGATAAACTTTGATCTTAGACTTATTGTCCCTTTCGAGTTCTTTGGTCGTCGGCTTAGGGCCGATTTCAATCAACGTGTTTTTTCCTATTAATTTCAAGTTTAACTTTGTCGACTTAGGGATGTTTGACCCTCGATGAGTTGGATTTTGGCATGGCTTGTTCGAGATAAGCTACCTTTCCTGGACTCTTGACCTTGAGTTTTTAGAATATCATCACTTAGGTCGTGATTTAGTAAAACGCTAACGATCTTAAGATGTTAACAATGAATCGAAGAAAATAATGAATAGTACCTTGTTTATTAATCAAGAGTTTTGGTCGTGAATGGCCTTACAGTGAATACTGAACATAAGAACGAGTAAAACCCGAGCTTTTTATTGGTAATACCTTTGCAAGTGCTCAGCATTCCATGCTCGCATTATTGCTTCGCCGTTGAGGCGTTCCAGGTGAAAAAACCCTGGTGCAAGCTTTTCAGATATCTTGAAGGGACCCTCCCATTTTGGCCCAAGTGCCCCCAAGTTCGGGTTTTGAGTACCCTGGACAACGTTTTTTGGGACCAGATCACCCACTTCAAAGTCTCTGTTTCTGACCTTGGTATTGAAGTATCTCTTGACTCACTGTTGATACGAGGCGAGCCTTGGCTGAGATTTAGCCTGATATTCTTCGATCAAGTCTAGTTTTAGGCAGAGAAGGTCTACATTTTCTTCTTCGTCAAAGAATTCTCTTCAAAACGAACTAATTCCTACTTCAACCGGGATCATCGGCTCACATCCATAAGACAAAAAAAATAGGGTTTCGCCCGTCGAGCTTCTGGCAGTCGTCCTGTAGGACTATAAAGCCTCTGGTAGCTCGTCAGCCCAATTCCCTTAAGGTCGTTGAGCTTCTTCTTTATGGTGTGCTTGATTACTTTATTCACAGCCTCTACTTGTCCATTGGCTTGAGGCCAATAGACAACAACAAAACTCTTCTTGATGCCAAGCTGCTCGTAGAAGGTCCTAAAATCTTCGAGGTCGAACTACTTCCCATTGTCAGTTATTATTATGTGGGGAATCCCAAACTGACAAACTATGTTCTTATAGACAAAATCCTTTAGTCGACTTGACGTTATTATTACCAGTGATTCGGCTTCCGCCTACTTGGTGAAATAATCCACGACAACTACTGCGAATTTAACGCCCCCTTTTCCCTGAAGCAATAGGCCGATAAGGTCAATGTCCCAGATCGCGAATGGCCACGGGCTTGTTTAAGTGGTCAATTCTTGTGGTAGAGCTCGTGAAATATTTGCAAATCTCTAGCATCTATCACATCTGTGGACATAGTCCACTGCATCATCATAAACTGTTGGCTAGTCGTATCCCTGACAGAGCACCTTGTAAGCTAGAGATCTACCCCCTTCGTGGTTTCCGCAAATTCCCTCATGTATTTCCCTCATAACATAATTTGCATCCTCGCGGTTAATACATTACAGCAACGGTACATTAAATCCTCACTTGTATAGTCTATCGTTAATGAGCGTGTACCGAGTTGCCTTTATGCGGAGTGCTCTAGCTTCGGCTCTGTCTTCTGGTAATGTGTCGTTCCTCAAATAGGTGGTGATTGTAATCATCCAACTGTACCTTTGACTTGTGGTCAACATTGGGCCTTGTAGAGCGGGGATGCTTGGTTTTTGGAGGAATTTAACTAGGATCGAATCGACCTTCTCATTATTCATTGCTAAGGCTAAGCGAGCTAATGCATCTGCCTGCGAGTTTTTCTCCCTTGGGATATGGTGAATGGAAAAGGATCTAAACTGTCTAAGCTCAATCTCTACTTGCTGAAGGTAGGATGCTGTCCTATCTTCCTTTGCCTAGTATTCCCTAATAACTTGATAGACCACGAGCTGTGAGTCACTGTAGATCTTGATGGAATCTACCCTTATTTCCCTGGTGAGACGGATACCTGCGAGCAATGCCTCATACTCAGCTTCGTTGTTGGAGGTATTGAACCCAAATTTTATTGCGACTCTAATTCGGTCTCCGTTTGGGCTTTCAAGCAATAGGCCCACTCCTGCTCCATTTTCATTCGAGGAGCCATCTACGTATAGAGTCCATAGCCATAAGTCGTCACTCTTTGGCTTCCATTGCTCGATCTCTAGCGGGCTTGGCTCGGCCTCTAGTTGATAGGAGAACTCAGATATAAAATCTGCCACAGCCTGGCCTTTGATCAATGTCCTCGGAATATACCTAATGTCGTGTTGACTCATCCCCATCATCCACTGGATTAGTCCACCTGATGCCTCGGGCTTCTGCATTATCTTCTTCAAGGGGAAGTTCGTCAGCACATGGATGGAGTGTGCCTGAAAACAAGGTCGCAGCTTTCTGGCTACAACAACGATGGCGTAGGTGAGCTTTTCCATATCCAGATACCTTGTTTCCGCGTCAAGCAGTCTCTTGCTCACATAATACACTGGCCATTATATTCCTTCCTCTTCGCGTACCAACGCGGCACTGACAATGGACTTTGATACCGACAAGTACAGTAGTAGCGGCTCACCCTGGATGGGTTTTGACAATAAGGGAGGCGTTCCGAGGTATTTCTTCAACTCTTAGAAGGCTCTTTCACACTCTTCTGTCCACTTGAAACCTTTCGTCCCATTCAAGGTCTCAAAGAATGGTATCTGTACCTATTTTATTCCGGTTAGGCTTTTCATGTCGAACATGGCTTGAATCTTCTTCGGGTTAGCTTCTATACCCCGTTGGTTCACGAGGAAGCCTACGAATTTCCTGGGGCTCACCCAGAAAGCACATTTCAATGGATTGAGCTTCATTTGATACTTTCTGAGGATGTCAAACGTTTCCCCTAAGTGCTCAATATGGCTTTGGACGACCTTTGATTTGATGAGCATGTTGTCGATGTACACTTCCATGGAATGGCCAATATGGTTGGCAAACATCTTGTTCACCAAGCGTTGGTAGGTTACCCCTGCGTTCTTAAGGCCAAACGACATAACCTTGTAACAATAAATTCCACAGTCAGTAATAAATGATGTATGTTCTTCATCAGGCTGGTACATCGAGATTTGGTTATATCCTAAGTACACGTCCATAAAGCTAAGAAGTGCGTTTCTCGCTGTCGCATCTACTAGCTGATCGATCCATGGTAGCGAAAAGCTATCTTTCGGACAGGTTTTGTTTAGATCTGTAAAGTCGACGCAAGTCCACCACTTGCCATTCGACTTCTTGACTACGACTAGGTTACGAGCCAGTCTAGGTACTTGACTTCCCTGATGAAGTTAATTTCCAGGAGTTTGTCGACTTCATCCTTGAGTGCTTGAGAGTGCTCTGCATCCATGGCTCTTCTTTTCTGTCTTAAGGGTTGAGCCTATGGGTCGAGGTTTAACCTGTGGCACATCACCTTAGGGTTAATCCCGACCATATCCACGTGCACCCATGCGAATACGTCAAGGTTCTTCTTCAGGAACTCGACCAGACTATCAACCATCTCCCTGGTCAAGCTGTTGCCAATCTTCAGCACGTGAGTTGGATCCTCCTCGCTAACACTTATTTCTAGCAGCTCTTTGGTTGGTCCTACCGTGAGCTCTTTTTTGTGGATGTGAGGATCTATAGTGTCCTCTAGCGGTCTAGAGTTCGGCTTAGATTCTACGATGGTCATTATTTTATGGTGTGGCCATTTCTGCGTGGCGTTTATAACCCGATTGTAGGATTCTCGAGATTCCTTGGTGCAGCTCCTGATCATCGTGACTCCCCTAGAAGTCAAAAATCTCATTGCTTGTTAGCGCACTGATGTGACTGCACTTAAATCATCCAGGATTGGCCTTCCAAGGATGACGTTATACGTGGTCCGGTAGTCCACCACTTGGAATTCGGCCATCACAGTTTTCACCTTTGGCTCTACCCCCAGAGTTACAAAAAGGTTAATAGGACCTCTGGGAACCAGGTTGTCCCCGGTGAACCCATAGAATGGCGAAGGGCACGCTCTCAAGTTCCATTCTGTTCGAAAACCTCCCAAGAAAATGATGTTTGTCGCGCTCCTATTGTCGACCATAACCCTTAACACCTTTGCATTGCCAAGCTTGGCTACAATTACAATCACGTCATGATTATGACAAGGGGATGTTTCACACTAGTCGACTGTGAACCCCACTACATCGCTTTCCTGTTTGGGCTGTTTAGGCGGTTTCTGTTTGCAACTCATTATTTAGGGAACCGAGTCTGTTTTAGCCTCTCGAGCTATTGCTCGCGAGCTCATCTCGAGCTTCCCGTTATATCCGATCCTCCGTAGATCATATTCACGAAGACCTCACTGGGGTTTGGCGGAGCCTATTGAGCTGGGGTCTGTACCTAACTTGGGACCTGGTTGCTTTCCTTGCCAGGATTCTCTCGAGCTAGTTCTGCCTTAATGAATTCTTTCAAATGACCTTTTCTTATCAGGTCCTCGATGGCATCCTTCAGATCTCGACAGTCATTCATGTTGTGCCTGACATCTTTGTGGTACTAGCAATATTTCTATCGATCTCTTCTGCCTAGTGCCCCCCTCATCCTTTCTGAAGCAAGCAACCTCTTGGCCTCTTAGGATACTCCTAGATGTGGGCAATGTCTTGAGTGAGGGGGGTGTACTCTGCATACCGCAGGAATGGCTGCCTATCTCCGTAGTTATCTACTCTCTATTTCTTTTGAAATCTGTTACGATTCCTGTCACTACGGTCTTGGCCCCCACGCTTATCTAAGGGGTAATCATGTCTTCTGTCCAAGCCCCCCGCAACAAGCTTCTGGCTAGTATTGCTAACGAGCTCTCTACTCACTAGTATTTCGCAGCCATCTGGTAGAATTTGGCCAGACTCACATGATCTTCACTCTGGAGCTCTTTCCATAGCTCTATGTTAAGTCTGCTCCCTACGATCAGCAGAGTCTGAATGGATTCTTTGAGGGCATCAGCAACTAAATGGATTCTTCGAGGGCATCAGCAACCTTTGCCTGCTCGTTCTAGAACCTCGTTAAATACGAAGTCAATGATTTATCATGCTCTTGGCGAATGTTGATCAAGCAGATAAGCAGCATTGCGAACAGTCTCCTCACCTGGAATTGTTGTAGATATAGTGTGGAGAATTGTTGCTAGGAGTTGATAGAGTTTGCCTTAAGCCGCTTCTACCACCTTTTGGCATCTCCGACTAATGTGACTGCGAAGCACCGACATTTTGCTAAATCACTGACCTGGTATAGCTCCATCGGGTCATTAAAGTTATCGAGGTGATCCTTGGGATCCCCTCTCCCTTGTGGGAGCGGGGCTTGGGGAACTTCCTCCGTAAAGGGAGAACTTACTATCTCCTCTACCAGATTGTTTTGGCGAGCTTTTAAATCACTGAGCATCTTTTACATGCGATCTAAGTCTTCACTTTGGTTGCCCTGGTTTGCTTTGTTAAATTGTACCTTGAGCAAATAACTTCAAAAGTCTGTTGCTTGTGAAGCTCCTCCAACACGCACGTTGATGCACTAGGTTGAGTCATGATGGCTGGGTTGGTAAGTGTTATCGTGCTCATCAATGCATTACTCGCAACGTTGGTCATTACCAATATGTCGGTCATTGTCAAATTGTCGCACATGCCTCTCTTCGCGAGCCTATGAAGATTGATCTTGCCTTGGGCGTGGGTTAAAACTAACATACTGACGCTGGGGATACCATCGATGTTCTCGGTTAGGTCTGTCGCCTTCGTTTTCCCTCAGCGACTGCTTCCCTGGTTGCCTCCCACGGTTTGTTCACTCGCAGGACTCACGCTCGTGCGTGGCATGCTGCTTGCGAGGTTAGAGGTGTTGACTACCCCTCAGCAGTGACGAAGCAAACTGTCCACCTGCAGAATTCATACTTATTAGGGTGGCATTGGCGAAACACGACAGGTCAAGGTTCTGGGCAATTAGTTGTTGGCTCCTCAACTCAACCACCTTTTGTTGTACCGCCTGTGCAACCATTGTCCTGACCATCTCCATTGGCTGGCTGTTCTTGGGATTTGACGTCCCTGCCCCCTGGTTGTTTGTGGCGTGCTGAGCTGGCAACACAGGTGGTTCACGTCTCGCGTTCTCCTGTTGTACCTCCCGATGGGTGGTTTCCACGTTCCTGTGATTTCTAGTGGTAGTTCTTGATCTGGTGAACACCATTTTGGTCTTAGGACAAGTAAACTGCGGTGAACATTTTTTGGAATCTTTGAAATATTGGCGGAGGCCCACCTTCTAGCGACAAAATGTTGATACAGAATTCTGCACCAACCAGCGTGATCCGATCAACCTTGCCAGATCGAAACCGATGTGTGCATGGTTAGTGAAAATTAGCAATGAATATGAACGAAATGAATTAAAAACAAAGAGATTTTTAAAGTGGTTCGGCGAGGTTAACAGCCTACGTCCACTGAGTTTTTTGTAATTTCGGTAAGAGCTTACAATGCCATTCTTATCTGAAAAAAAAAAATCCTTTTTTCATCATTCGAGGGGGTTTTTACACAAGATTTGTACAGAGAAAAAAGCGAAATTTAGGGGATTACAATCAATCTAAATCGCAATTTCGATGCCCTCGCGATTTGGTGTTATGATTGCATAGTGATCGCTATTGATTGAGTCCTTCCCGTAATATCTAGGATTTGAGATAATTTGGAGGCAGATTGAATGATTACTTGAACTATCTGTGACTAGCTTATGCTAGGTCGAGCTACGGCTCGACAACCTTATGCTAGGTCAATTAATCATTGTTGTCGAGCTCATTCTGGGTTGAGCTATATCCTTGCGTAGCCCTAAGCTTGGCGGAAAAACCACACACAACATGCAGAAAATCTAGAAAGGATAAATCCTAGTTTGGCGCAAAGATATCTTTCCAAAGTTAAGGCCGAAGATCACATTGCTTTCCTAATCTATCAAAGTTTGGCTTTATTTCCAATTCATTGTGCAATAAGTCAGGAAAGGATAATCCCCACTTTAGTAAAGCAATATGAATTCCCAAATGAGAGTTGAAGATCAAATTGTTTTCCTGTTCTAAAGATACAATGTTTATTTCCAATTCAAACATGTAGTTGGCCCTATATAAACCCCATTATAATCAGTTTTTTTTTTTTTTTTTTTTTTTGGGAGGCACAAAATTAGGTTATAGAATGCTCATAAAAAAACACATTGTAGTGAGCTCGTTACGCGGCAAGTGCAATAACATAATAGTGGACATAGGATTTTCTTTCAACATCCAAACCACTTTAAAAATCTCTTCTATTTTCTTTTCCTTTGCTTGCCTTTACATTAATTGATTCTACATCAAACCCTTAGGTCTTCAATAGTCTCCCACGTAGATTCATCCAGAATCTTGCATACTTTTTATTAGTGCGAATCTCTACATCAACATTTTGGTACTATAAGGAGGGTCTTCTGCCAAGCTTTCCATATTTCAACAAATCCAGTTTTTCTTTACAAGGTTATGCAACATCAATCATGCCTCGTAATACCAGATCTTATTCAAAAAGCAAGGTTGTTGCTGGTCAGAATGAAGAGGCTACTACAGGCCATCTAAGGATGGTTTTAGAAGAATGCCCCATGTCTAAGTTAAGGAATGAGCTAGTAGCTCCTCAAGCAAATCCATTAATAATGAATGCCCTTGAAATGCTTACCACCACAGTCCAAACGCTAATACGTTAACACAGAGTTTGGATACTGCCCTAGTGATAGATCCAAGGGCCATGGAACTCGACCAGCAAACTGTTTCTAGACAGCGACACCAAGTAGGACTGTATACAAGCCAAGCGGAGCCAAGTATTAGTTGGCTAAAGCTCAACTCAAGTGAAAAATGTAGGGCTCAAGCTCGCCGCATTGAGGAAACTGGAGCTCAAGCTCAAGCTAGAAGCCCCTACGACTGGCTCAAGCTTGGTTCAAACTAGTATTTAATTGTATTATATGTTGGGGATGTGGTTATTTATTATTGGAAGATTTAAAAGCATATAATGTACTCACCCACACACAAACCTACCTTTTCTTTACTTTGTAAAGTAAAACATAACCTAAATCTAAACAACACAAAACATATAAACCTCTTACAGCCACTGCCCAATATGCCTCCACTCTTCTTTAATCTTTCACATCTCTTATCTTTGATTTAGTCCTTTCTTATCCTTCCCTCTCTTTCATTTGCTCATCTCTCTTATCCTCTACAAGTTGAAGTTTGTCGCCACCTACCACAAGAAGTTTACAACAAGTCTTCTTTCTCTTTTTTTTTTTTTTTTTTTCCAAATCATTTTTTTCTCTTTAGAGTTTGAGTGTCTAAAAGAAGCATTCCATATGCTTCGATGGACTACACAGTCTACATGGATGATTGGATTTAATTGGTTTTGTTTCTTATTTTTTCTTCTTTGTAGCTGAATATGTGATTTGGGAATTTCAAGTTTCTCTAAGAAAATGCATTTAGTGATTTGGTTTTGGGGCATAGTTGACATAGGGATCGATTTCTAGGGAAATGACTTAAAATACGCGATCTTTTCTGAACTTGCAAGCTCTACAAGTCGAGCAACACTGCGATCAAACTCAACTCATATAATTATACGAGTTTCAAAGCAAACTTGAGCTCGGGTTCGGCTCGAGAATTACCGAGCTGAGCCTAGGCTCAACAAAAACCAAGCCTGAGTAGCTTACGAGCTACTCAGCTCGGCTACAGCCTTAGCACCAGGGACTAGTCCGCCTTGGTCTCTACATACTGCAATGCCCTCACAGAGTTTAAACACGACAGGCAAATGTCTTCGCCATCAAAGACGTAATCGCGGCGTCCCCTGGCATGGGATCCCAAGTCTTCTCAAGCATATGGACTATAACCCTGTATGATCTGGTACGTGCCATGAATAACATTGGAAAAGTAACCTGCCCGGCCCACAGCGAGTTAAAGGTTTTGGCAGGTTAGGCCCGTCACTTGTTAGGGTTGGCTGGCCCAGCTCGGCTCGCCAACCTTAACCCGGCGGGTTATGCTGCGGGCTGGGCCAGGCTAGCCCCCCTCTTTTTTTTTAATTTAATTTTTTCTTTTGTTTTGTTTTGTGTAATTGTTTTTAGTTAACTTTTCAAATATCAATAATTCCATTAAATTAAATTAATTTTTTTTTTTGTTAACATTTCAAATATTAATTCAATTTTAATACAATAAAATTGTAATATAAGAAAAATTAGATTTATTCATTTATCAAAAAATAAAATAAGAAATTACAATAATTATTACCTCGTTAAAAACCTCACCAAGAAAAACCAAATGGGACAAAAACTTGGTAAAGAAAAAAGAGTGCAGTAATTGACAATTAATTTACAAGTTACAATTTACAAAACAACTAATTTGGGGGTTGACTAGGACCTCCCTCATTTGTATCATCTATATCACAAAATTGAAATGATTCTATTAAAGTATCGTCGACAACCTCCCATTGATCTTGATGGTGCGACTGTTCCCAATCTCCAAGACATGTGAGGACTTCAATCATTTTTTTGTGAAGGTTTAGTCCTCCTTTCATTTAAAATTCTTCCACTTGTACTAAATGTTTGTTTGGATGAGACGGTTGAGACAAGAACAGCGAAAACATCCAAGGCAAATCTTGATAATACGGGAAAAATACATTTTCTGGTTTTCCAATATTCTAAGACATTAAAGTTGGCTCTTTGTTGTGGATCTACTGGTAATATTTCGGGAGTTCCCAAATATTGTTGAAGCTCTTTACTTTGTGACTGCATGGAGGACAGTATATTCGTTGTTCGTGCTTCTAAAGAGGAGGCTGTGCTTCGAGTTCGGTCCTCTTCGGCCTATTAAATGCACTCTAAGAGTAGAAGTCTTCATTTGTTTCTTCTTATGCAACTTCACTGGGTATTTTGCCTGTTTGCGGGTTCCCATACCTGTTTTCATATTGAAAATATACCTTTGCAAGACACTCTCTTACCTCTCCTAGTTGATTGGCATATGCTTCGTTTTGTAAATTTTCAGTTAATGTGTCTAAACCATTTTCTAAACCTGCTACTTTAATTCTATGATCAACTATAGCACCTAAACAATAAAGAAAAGGAATGGGTTTCCAATATTTTTAAAAAAAAAAAATTCCATTGCCTTTATTGGTCTCTCTAAAATTTCATTGTTTTTGTTTTTTCTAAATAACTCTGATATTTTTATAATTGTATGTATTACCAATAGACTAGTAGGATAATACACACCAGAAAGTTGTAAAGTGGATTGGTAAAAAATTTTAAGAAAAGAATGAAATAATTTAGCTATATACAAATCATTTTCAAACAAATAATGAGGACCTCTATTATTTGCTACAAAATAACTAATTAAATTTGCATAAGGTAAACATGAATCAAGCATTAAATAAGTACTATTCCATCTAACAGGCACGTCTAATGCAAAAGTTCTAAGAGACATATTTGATTTTATACAAGCATCTTGAAATTCAGCATTTCTTCTATTACTACTAGTAATCTAAGCTAAAGAATCCCTAATTCTATCAATATTATCTCTAATTGTTTTCATACCACTTTTCACAATTAAATTAATAATGTGACATGCACAACATTGGTGAAAAAACTTCAAATTGTTAAAAAAAGGATAATTAATTTTAAAGAATCTATAGCTGTACTATTAGCACTTGCATTATCTAAAGTTAAACTTATCAATTTATTAATAACATCATAATCTTCTAAAACTTCAACAATTTTATTATAAATTTGTTGACCACTATGATCCACATCCATTAATCTAAATCCTAATAAAGATTTATTTAATTTACATTCGTTGTCAAAATAATGATTAGTCACACAAATATAATCTTGTTTAGCTCTACCACTCCAAATATTGGCAATTAGAGCCACACTAACATGACAACTATGTATTTTATTTTTTAATTCTAATTTCATTTTCCCAAACAATTTTATCAAATCATTTCTAGTTGCAGTTTTAGAATAACTTTGAAATCCTAGAAAAAATGAATTTTTAATAAATCTTTCAAAATATTTATCTTCAGCCATATTAATAGGTTGA
This sequence comes from Pistacia vera, assembly GCF_008641045.1. Taxonomy (NCBI): domain Eukaryota; kingdom Viridiplantae; phylum Streptophyta; class Magnoliopsida; order Sapindales; family Anacardiaceae; genus Pistacia; species Pistacia vera. The sequence continues at coordinate 140,322 of NW_022195306.1, read as the reverse complement.
TCAGTTGCAGCAATGTAAAAGCTAATTGTTCCCTATATACATCAGGACTATAACACCAAGTAGTACCCATATTAGTTATTTGAGTTTGATTGGTTTCTCTATTTCCATGTTGAGCAATATGTTTATTAGCATATCTTTTTAAAGTACAAGTACCATTACCTGAATCAGCTTTATAAATATTTCCACAATACTTTCATCTTGCTTTCTTCACTTGAACTCCACTTTCTGTCTCGTAAAACTTATCGAAATGCACCCAAAAGTATGATGTGTGTCTGTTGTCGGTTTCGACAGTAGTTGATGAACCCGCTTTAGCTTGAGATGAAGTTGGATGAGAACGACGATTACGAGGACGACTTCTAAAACCACCGGGAGCTATAGCAGCATGGGGAGGAATCGGAGGAATATTATGAGGTGTATCAGATTCTGAGACTAGGAAAGCGGGACTATTTGAATCTACTACATTTATGTTAGTAAATTTAGGGGGACTAGGATAGTAGTTTCCTTCATCATCGGAATTGACGGGATAGAAATATCTATCCATTATAGTTAAAAAAAAAAAATTCAATATAGAAGAAATAAAAAAATTAAAGAAGGAGAATTGGAATTTGGAAATATGAATTGAAAATTGCAAAAACTAATAAAAATTAAAATGAGAGCAAATTGACAACAAGGAGAATAATTGAGAGATTTCAATAGAGATTAGAGAAAATGAGAGAATTTGGGATGTGAGAAAATATGAGAGTTTAGGGCCTATTTATAGGAAAAAAATTGGAAAAGAAAATGACGAAAAAGACCCATCCAACTGCTATAAAACAACTATATTTCAAGGGTAAAAAGGGTATTTAAAAAAAAAATTATTTTTTTTCGGCCAAACTGTCGGGTTGAAATTTTCAACCCGACGGGTTGGCGGGTACTTTTAAGAAAAAAAAAAAAAAACAACGCAGCCCGTCCAGGGGTTGCATACAAGTTGGGTTCAACCCGGCCCACCTTATAGGCAGTCCAGGTTGAACCTTCTTTAATGTGGGTCGAGTTAGGGTTGACCCGCCTAACCCGACCCATTTGTTCCACCTCTAGCCATGAATGCTATGTGATGACTGTAATTGTCGTTGGGGCCCTCCTTCTAACACCAAAATGTTGTTACAAAAATCTGCAGCAACCCGTGAGACTCAATTGACCTTGGAGGAATTGAGTAAGATGTGAGCATGATTAGTAATAATCAGAAAGAAAGTAAAGAAACAAAGACAATTTTTAAAGTGATTCGACAAGTTGAAATCAAGCCTACTTCCATATTATGTTATTCAATAGTTTTTGCCTTACAATAAAAATCTCTGCTCTCAAGATTTTCTCATCATCTCACAATTATTATTTAAGGGTTTTATACTATGAAATTGCAATGGTTACAAGAGGAATTTAGGGATAATGGCATGATTTTCGGAAGTTAATCTCTTGATTCTTGGCATGGTTCATAGGCCGAAACTGCAGGGACTGTTCCCGTGATCTTCTCCTTGATTTTAGGAGATAATGCATATCTATGATTTGAAAGATAACTGTCAAATAGCTCGCTCCAATCTGATTGCCACTTTGCTATTTGACCCCAGCTATAGCTCATCTCCGAGTTGATTACCCATCCTTGCACAACAAAACGAATTCTTGATGAGGTATGTGTTTATAATATATAGTTTGTTTACGAATATAAGCATCAAATAAAAGTCTTACCTTTTTTTTAAGTTGCATGCTTATTACTTCCACAACCGATAAAATCATATGAGCATATAATGTGTTGAGAAGGAATTGTTTAATGTATTGAGAGATAAACTCGGTGACAATCTAAAATCTTTTCTATCGGAAAAGGTAGTTGCGATAGCCGGTGACATTTCTACTGAGAACTTGGGAGTAAAAGATTACAAACTAATGGAAGAAATGAAAGACAAACAGACTTAGTAGTAAATTTCTCTGCAACAACCAAATTTCAAGGGAGGAAATTAAATCTTATTTTCTTTTTTTTCCCTTATCATAATTACTTATCACATTATAGTTAAATTCTTGTTGATTTGTTTTTATTTTGTAGATATGACATTGCTTTGAACACCGATACAATGGGGGCTCCACATGCTTTGAGTTTTGCAAAGAAATGTATCAAAATAAATGTTCTTCTTCATGTATCAACTGGTAAATTTTAATTTCAAATAGCTAAGTAATAATTTCATAATCTTTTTTTTTTCCTTATATTCATGATTTCGGATGATATAATGACAAATGAAAGAAACTAGATCATCACTAAGTTATTTTATTTAAGGTATGACTCTCCATTTTTTATTTTCATTTTTTTCTATATTATAGCGTATTGCCAAATAGATTGGAGCTATCATTAACTTCGACCAATAGTTACTTTCTTTTTTTTTTTTTTATTATATTTCCAGCTTATGTGTACGGCGGCAAAAAATCAAGAGTTTTACTGGAAAACCCATTTCAAAATGAAATGTTGAAACTCTTCAAAGGACTTGTAAATTGGATATTACAGCAGAAAAAAAATTGATAGGAAAAAAAATTGAATCAACTTCAAGCTGAAGAGGCCACCGAAAAAGAAGTTACCTTAACCGTGCAGATTTAGGCATCAAAAGGCTTGAACTTTAAAGAATGAACCGTTCTGTGTTCTAGCATACAAATAATGTACATACGATAAAGTAAAATCCTCTTTCCATAAATTATTACTATTATTATTATAAAAACAAATCACAAGACAATTTACATGAAGTAATAGAAGTAATAATGAAAAAGAAATCATGCATGCTTGAAATAAACCAATAAATAAATCCATTTAACATGTATTTAAACAAGGATATTTCAACAATCCTTTCAAGTTTTGTCCAAACTTGAAACTTTATCAAGAAGTTAATTGAAAGAGAAGAAGTGAAACAATAATTTATCTCTTTCCACGAATCACACTTGACAACAAATTCACAAACTTAATAAGAATAATTTCCTCATTTAACAGGGCAAGATATTATGGATGGCCAAACACATACGTGTTTACAAAGGCAATGGAAGAGATGATATTAGGAGACTATAGAGATGACCTGCCTCTTGTCATTACTCGCCCCACCATAGTCACCAGTACCTATAGCCAACCTTTTGCAGGTTGGATTGAAGGTTTGAGATAATAACATCATGAAATGAAGATGATTATATCAATTAATTATTGTCTTTTTCATGATTTGTATTCTATTTTGATTCATTGTCAATTCGTCATAAATAAGGTTTTATATGTATAACGTATACCTTATAATGATTTTGGTCGGTACAGAACTGTTGATAGACGGATTCTTGATTTTGGTAAAGGGAAACTAAATTTCTTGCCGGGCAAACCTGACACAATCCACGATTTGGTGAGGTCAACTCTTTATTATGAATATTCATATACTAACAAAAATGCATGTTATGTGTTATGCCTCAAAAGTCAAGCCTATGTCAGCACAATTAATGTCTCTTTGTACCAGCTGCCAAGCCCATATCTCCAAAGATATTCTCACCAACTTTATCTCATTTCAAAGAGATGAATGGACGAGAGCCTTCCATGTGTCAAGGCAGTTTGCAAAAGCTCTCATGGCATTGAGTGCAAAGGTGAATAAATGGGCACTCCTCTTCCCGAAGAAGGGAGGCTGGTCTGAGATTTAGCTTCAATTCTTTCTCTCTGTAAAAACACTGTATTTCTTCATCTTTGTTTGCTTACGGGCAAATTCATAGAAGTAGGGAGAGATCAAATAAAATAACAGTGGATGTAGGAGTCGCTTGTTGCATCCGAACCACTATAAAAACCCCTCTTGCCAATCTTTTATTCATTTTTCTGCAAAATATATAATCTCAGCTCCATATTCAAATCCCATGGATCCATCACGTGTGTCTCCTGAGTCAGCTCAGCGTTTCCCACGTGCGAGTCGTTGGCGTCCAAAATCAAGCGTCAACATTATGATTTAACCTTATTGTTTGTCAATATCTATTTCTCGTACTGTCTTACATTTTTGCAAACTTTTTAAATTCATGAAATCATAATCTCGCAGATACCAGCGGACATGGTGGTGAGTCAAATAATCGTAGCTATGATGGCAAATGCCAACCAGTCCTCTCAAATTATTTATCAATTTGTGTCATCTATGAGAAACCCTTTAAACTTCTCGAATCCTCAAGATTTTAGCATCTGGTATTTTGCTAAACGTCCATTGATTAATAAAAATGGGAAGCCAGCTACAACTGGCAAGTTTAAAATACTGAAAACAGCAACCAGATTCCGCTTGAGCATGGCTATTAGATATGTGTTACCACTGAAGGTTTGTTCTTTTGACAATGTGTTCCAAATTTATTTAACTTTTTATATTTATCATCTTGGTTTTCTCTCTAATTTAACACCTTGCATCTTCCAATCACTATTAATTTATTATAATTTAATTTTCATTTCTTTATGTCCTATCTGGAGGTACCTGTTGATACGAGATTCACATCAACTAGAGTGATCCAATTGACTTTAACGGAATCGGAACGGATGTGTGCATAATTAATGATAACCAGCAAATGATGTAAAATAATGCATTAATATAAATGACAAAGTGGTTTTTAAAGTGGTTCGACAAGTTATAATCTTGAGCTTACATCTACTGTTGTTTTTATTTGCTATGAGAGCTCACCAAAAAGTAATAGAATTCCTAGAACAATTTTCTAACCCCTTTTCCATCGTTGGAAGGGGTTTATATACAAGTTTTGTACAAAAGAAATATCAAAATAAAGAGATTACAATCAAGATTGTGATGCAACTCCGATATCCTTGTGATTAAGCGCTGAGATTGCATCGTCATTGTTGTTGCTCTGATCCCTTCCAAGATATCCAGAATCTGAGTTTATCTGTGAACAACTGTCGAGATTGGCCGCGACTAACTTATGCTAGGTCAAGTTATATCTCGACAAGCTTATGTTGAGTCGGACAATCGTTTGAGCCGAACTGATTCTGGATTGAGCTATTACCTCGCAAAACTATGACTTGTCCAAGCTTGATGGAAACATCACACACAACAGTACTCAAATTGGTGAGTTCAGTTTTATGCCAAAAATATATATGAGGATATTTGTATTGATTCTGATCGGAAAATCAAATTTGCAATACAAGTGGTGGAATTCTACAAACCCTTCTTGTTCTTTGAGGACATGTATGTGTGTGCGTGTCTATATATATATATCCACTCCTTCTATATTATATTCAAACCTAAATGCACCATTAATTTGCTTGTCAATTGTGCAGCTTTGGTGACACAAACTCAGAGAAATTGCGAATGATAATAAGACAGAATGACGAGGAAGTTGATGTGTTTAACTTCGATCCAAAATGCAATGATTGGGAGGACTACATTGTCAATACACACGTCCCTGGGCTTGTAAGATATGCACTTCAGAGATAAGGGAGGGACATGAGCATCGTGTGGTCCTTTTGTTGGTTCACTTATTCTCTTTGTATTGTAATATTTGAGGTCTTACATCAAATATCATACAAGTAATGTAAGATCATTTGGACGTTACTTGCAACTTAAAGACTATTGTACCAAGACTTAATTCAACTATTTCCAAGCTTTTCGATTCAGATATGTAGTTTAATTAATTGCTCAGGTACAAAGGTAGCAGAAATGAAGTCAAGATGTTAAGTTTTTTTTCCATCTAAAAACTTACCAACATGAATTTTTCACATGAAACATGGATAATATTCAAATTCGAACTTTAGACCTAAGTTTAAACTTGTTGGTAGGAACTCAACATTATATTAGTCCAATAATCTCCTAAGTGTCATGTTGTGAGTGAATGCTGAAACAGCTTCGTACTGAGTATTAGTGGAACGGTGTCGTTTTGAGATAGCTCCAAGATGATCCTGACCGCTGATTCAAAGGAAAAACTAACAGCTGAGATCAAGCCTCCAGTCAACACTATAAAAGGATTAAGTCTTCATACTAACAGTAGATCAAACGAAAAGAGAGAGAGCCGTTTTTCATTTTTTCTTTGTTCGATTAGGGTTCTTACTTTCTGGGTCTGATTTTAGTTGTAATCGTGGGTATCTTAAGTGGTTTGGGTTAATCAGTCAAGGGAAGAGCTTATGTGTTCTTGTTATAGGAATTTCCAGGTTACAGTATTCCTAGGGCAGATTATGGGTTTGAATCAGAGTTGTTTGATCTAGGGTTTTGGGCGTATTCTTGTAATCGTGACTGTAAGTGATTGTTCAATAATCATAGTGCAGCGAACTCCCTTTCCGGAGTTCAACATGGATGTAGCTTGCTCAAATAGGGCAAGTGAACACGGTAAAAATCCGGTGTTGATTGTTTGTGTGTTTTCTTGTTTCTTGATTGTTTGTGATTGTTTGTGATTGTTTCTTGGTTGTTTACATAACAGAGGTATCAGAGCCAACGTCCTAGGGTGTATCTAGGTTTTAGAAATCATTTAATTTTTTGACGAATTTGAAAATTAGGTTTTGTTCGAAAAATTAGGGTTTGTCAGATTTTAGGGGTTTCTCAATCCAAAGGTTCCTAGAGCTTTAGGACTTCGAATCTTGCTGAGCCTTGGGGTTAATTCGTGAGATTTGATCACAAACACTAGTTAGGGAGAGCAATCTTGGTCATTGCCTAGAGGTTGTACCAGTATTGTTCATTTTTGTTTTTGTCAAGTTTAAGGGTATATCGGCTGGAAACCAATAACTGCATTAAAAACTGCTTGGCGGTACTTGGTGACTTCTGGTCTAACAACGCCACTTACACCTTAGACTGTACTACCCTGCCTTTATAATACAATGAGCACTACCCATATGGAGATCTCCCAATAAGATGGGAAGATCGATTTCAGGAGTTGGAAGAAGAAAATGAAAGCTCTGCTTTCACACAATAAAGTCGGTCTTGCACTGGAGAAGGATCAAAAGAAATGGCTCGAGGAGAAATTGAAGGAGAATGAGGAGATTGATGAAGCAGCCTCCAATTTGATCATGATGAACCTCTCAGACAGTGTACTAAGGAAGGTTGATGGAATCGAAACTCCACTGGGGTTATGGGGTAAACTCGAAACTTTGTATGCTCTTCAATCTGCACCAAACTTAGCTTTTCTCAAGGGTGCTCTGTTTTCATATAAAATGGATAGTAACAAGACAATAGAGGAGAACCTAGATGAATTCCTAAAAATGACCTTAATTTTAAAGGGCACAGATCAGGAATTAGGAGAAACTAGTCTAGCCATGATACTGCTAAACTCCATTACCGAGGATTATCTTGTAGTTAAGAATGCACTTCAGTATTCTGGTACTGTCCCTAGTGTTGACTTGATTGTGGCTGGTCTTAAGGCTAGAGAACTTGAGTTAAAGGTCCAAAAACGAAATGGGAATAACCTGTTTGTTAGGGGAAAACAAGACATCTTTCAATCTGGTAAAGGCAGTCAACCTAGCCAGGGGTCAAAAAACAAGAAACGGGGTAAATGGAACAATAAGCATAAGGCAGAGTCAAGAAAATGTTTTTTCTGTAATAAAATTAGTCATCTGAAGAAGAATTGTTTTGAATGGCTTAAGAAACAAAAGCAGGGAAACACAAAAAGTAACCTAGCCTCATCCAAACACTTAGTTGGAGAAACAGAGGTGCTTACTGTCTCTGTTTCTGACAATACAAAAGAGTGTGTGTTAGATTCTGGGTGCTTTTTCCATATGAGCCCCAATAGGGACTGGTTTCAAGACTTTGAGGAATATGATAGGGAGACTGTGTTCATGGGGAACAACAATGCCTGTAGGGTTAAAGGTAAAGGTAGCATAACCCTTAGACTCTATAGTGGGAAACTAATAAGACTTACCCATGTTAGGTACATTCCAGAACTCAAAAGGAACCTCATATCCTTAGGAACCTTAGATGAGGAAGGATGCTGTTACAAAGCCAAAAATGGGTGACTAAATGTGTATAGAAACCAAAATCTAATCCTGATGGGAGAAAAGAGGAATGGGTTATACATCCTATGTGGAGAATATTATTCTGATTGTCTAAGTTCAGCTCTAGTCACCTTAAATATGTCAATAACTGAAAGATGGCACCTTAGGATGTGACATATGAGCCAGAGGGGATTAGATATCCTAAGTAACCAGGGCATGTTAGGAAAGGATACTATATCAACCCTAGAATTCTGTGAGAACTGCATTTTAGGAAAACAGCACAGAGTCAGTTTCCCAAAGGGCATACACCTGGCCAAAGGATGTTTAGAATACATACATTCAGACTTATGGGGACCTGAGAGAGTGAGGTCTCATGGGGGCAGTAGTTACTTTATGTCCATTGTAGATGATTTTAGCATGAAAGTGTGGATATACACCCTTAGAACTAAGGACCAGGCACTGTCTAAATTTCAAGAGTGGAAAGCCCTAGTGGAGAACCAACTAGATAAAAAGGTGAAAACTCTAAGGACTGACAATGGATTAGAGTATTGTAACACTGAATTTGATAAGTTTTGTAGTGAGCAAGGAATCCTAAGACATAGAACTGTGAGAAAAACCCCTCAGCAGAATGGAGTAGTTGAGAGGATGAATAAGACTCTCCTGGAAAAAGTCAGATGCTTGCTGTTCACTTTAGGTTTACCTAATACCTTCTGGGGAGAGGCCTTGTCCACTGCAGCCTATCTGATAAAAAGGAGCCCCTCTACTGCCATAAACTGTAAATGTCCTAAAGAAGTATGGTCAGGAAGAAAGCCTGGTTTAAGTCATTTGAGAATTTTTGGGTGTGCAGCCTATGCACATACAGTGGAGAGAAAGTTAGAGCCTAGATCCACCAAGTGTGTGTTCCTAGGATATCAGGATGGTACCAAAGGGTACAAACTCTAGGACAGAAATTCACCAGGGGTAAAAATCATTATTTCCAGGGATGTGGTCTTTAATGAAGGGGTGTTCCCTTGTAAAACCACTGGATAGAACACTAGTAACAACACCCCATCTGAACTTACTAAGGATCTATCTGAGAGTACAACCATTGAGGTAGAGCCTGTGGGTCAACAGGCTGAACCACCTCAACCTGATGAGGAACAAGCATTAGAAAACTAACCAGGACCAAAGGATCCTGGATCTGATAATGAAGAAACTGGAGCAGATGCCCCAGAGCCTCAACATGCACAACTAGAACACTATCAACTTGCCAGAGATAGAATAAGGAGGGAGGTAAGACCCCCTGCCAGGTTTTCTTATGCTGAACTGATATATACTGCTTTGCTTGAAAGAAAAGGCATTCAAAGAACAGAACCAGACTCATATGAAGAAGCAATGAACTCTAAGGAAAGGGAAAAATGGAGGCAAGCAATGTAAGAGGAAATGAGGTCCCTTGAGGTAAACAGAACCTGGTCCTTGGGTCCCAAACGCAAGGACCAAAAACTAATAAAATGCAGATGGTTGTATAATATTAAAGAGAGAATTTTAGCTACTGACCCTCCTAGGTACAAGGTTCGGCTAGTAGCTAAGGGTTACACCCAACGGGAGGGAATAGACTTCAGTGAAGTCTTTTCCCCTGTTGTCAAGTATAAAACCATTAGGTTAATGCTCTCCATTGTTGCCCATTATAACCTAGAGCTAGAACAGATGGATGTTACCACTGCCTTCCTGCATGGTAACTTAGAAGAGGAGATTTACATGAGCCAACCTCTAGGTTTTATTGACCCTAAGAAACCTGACCATGTGTGCATCCTGCACAAATCACTGTATGGAGTGAAACAATCCCCAAGACAGTGGTATAAGAGGTTTGACAATTTCATTGTAAGCATAGGGTACACTAGGAGTAGATATGACAATTGCTTCTATTTTAATTTGAATCATAATCTGCCTGTGTATCTCTTATTGTATGTGGATGATATGTTGCTGGTGAGTAAGTATAAGTCTAAAATTTATGAGTTAAAGGGACAGCTTAGGTCAGAATTTGACATGAAGGATCTAGGAAATGCAAAAAGAATCCTAGGAATGGACATTACCAGGAACAGGAGTAAACATGAATTAATCATTAGGCAGAAATCATACTTAGAAAAATTAGTGTCTAAGTTTGGTATGGCTGATTCAAAACCAATGTCCATGCCTCTTGCAAACCATGTTGTGTTAAACAAGAGTCAATGCTCTACAATTGAATCTGAGTTAATCAAAATGGAATCTGTCCCCTATGCAAATGTTATTGGATCTGTGATGTATGGGATGATCAGTACCAGACCAGACCTGTCCTATTCCATTTCCTTACTGAGCAGATTTATGGCAAATCCAGGTAGTGAGCACTGGACTGCCTTAAAGGAAGTGTTAAGGTATATTAATGGTACCCTGAATGTTGGTTTAAATTTCTGTAAAAGGCATAATACACTTGACTTGGTGGGTTTTGTAGACTCTGACTTTGCAGGTGACAAAGACATAAGGAAATCCACCACTTCATATTACTTTACCCTTGGAGGAAATTGCATTAGCTGGAAGTCACAGCTTCAGCCTATTGTTGCTTTCTCAACAACTGAAGCTGAGTATATTGCTATTGCTGATGTGTTTAAGGAAGCTGTGTGGCTACAAGGTTTGTTAGCCAAAGCAAAACTGACTGATGGCAAGGTTACTGTATTCTCAGATAGTCAGAGTGCAATTCATCTTAGTAAGAATCCAGTATACCATGAGCGGACCAAGCATGTGGATGTTCGCTTCCACTTCGTCAGGGATTTAGTAACACAAAGGGTAATTGATCTCAGAAAGGTATCCACTGAGGATAATCCAGCTGACATGGGAACCAAGGTTGGCTCACCTACAAAGTTCAAGCACTGCTTGACCTGCTGCATGTGAGATAACCTGTGAAGACCAGAACTATGAAGGAACTGTTTGGGTTTGTTGCACTGTGAATTCTCAGCATTCAAGGTGGAGATTGTTGTGAGTGAATGCTGAAACGGCGTCGTATTGAGTATTAGTGGAACGATGTCGTTTTGAGACAGCTCCAAGATGATCCTGACCGCTGATTCAGAGGAAAAACTAACGGCTGAGATCAAGCCTCCAGTCAACACTATAAAAGGATTAAGTCTTCATACCAACAGTAGATCAAACGAAAAGAGAGAGAGTCGTTTTTCATTTTTTCTTTGTTTGATTAGGGTTCTTACTTTCTGGGTCTGATTTCAGTTGTAATCTGTGGGTATCTTGAATGGTTTGGGTTAATCAGTCAAGGGAAGAGCTTTTGTGTTCTTGTTATAGGAATTTCCAGGTTACAGTATTCCTAGGGCAGATTATGGGTTTGAATCAGAGTTGTTTGATCTAGGGTTTTGAGCGTATTCTTGTAATCGTGACTGTAAGTGATTGTTCAATAATCATAGTGCAGCAAACTCCCTTTCCGGAGTTCAACGTGGATGTAGCTTGCTCAAATAGGGCAAGTGAACCACGGTAAAAATCCGGTGTTGATTGTTTGTGCGTTTTCTTGTTTCTTGATTGTTTGTGATTGTTTCTTGGTTGTTTACATAACATGTCATGTGTAAATGAGAGTAATATAACTATACATAACTATTTAAAATTTGGATATATATCAATTTTGTTGAGAACCAATTTGATCAATCATGTAGTCATTTTCATCAAATGATGATGTTCTAAGTATAAGCGGCAATTATTGAATTTATTTTTACCATGTATAATTAATCAACCATCCTATATTTTGGAATATCTTTATAGCACAAATACCGCTATTTTGAGCTCAAAGTTGTCACTTGTTGCACTCCTATGAAATCATCACGCACCTCTAATTTCTTTTTTATTTTTTTTTAATGAGCTTTAATAGATAATTTTGGTTTATTTTTTATTTATATACATATTTATTATAATTTATTAAAAATATTAAATCCTTACCATTTTGGATTTATCCATTATATAAAAATTGAATGACGGGTTAACCCTTCGCTGAATAAATATATCCTCTGCATGTGACCTCAAAGAGTCCCAAATGTCAGATTGGACTGGGTTGGATTTTCCTTTTGTCGGGCTGGATTGTATTGTATAGTAGTTGCACCGACCCGAACCCAGTACACTGAAAATCGTGTTTACTTGAGAGGACTCCAAATTGCTCAAACAATTCTGAAAAAATAAAAAATAAAAAAAATCTTAACAACTGTAGACAACACGCTCTTTCAAATCTCAATATTAAACGCCAATCCTCGAACTCTTTCCAATTCCTTGCTTATTCTATGTTCGATATTTCACACGTAATCACTAATCAGCAATGAAGAACAACAAATCTATCATAAAAATAATAGCAAATCGAAAGAAGAACCACTGGCTGTCCATAGCAAATCCAGCAATATAAGGACTGCAAAAGCCTCTCTGTCCATCATCAGTAGTTTTATTTTAAAAGTTTGCTTCAAATTGGGTGTGCGTGGATGCATGAATGCCTCAAGTTAAACAATTACTTTCTTGTGTGTCGAATCTGTTTGGGGCTCCCATTTACAATACAATATAATATAAATAAGTTAACTGGATAAGTTGGGGAAAGTGTGACCGACTGTTCATGCTTCCACGAAACGTACCTATCAACAACACATTTATTAATTAAATGTTAATGACTCATCTTGTTATTAAAATAAATTAATATGCTTGATTTGGAATCATATTTATTTTTAGTATGTAAAAGAATCAAGAAGATACTATATTTTTTTGAAAGTTGTTTTGATTTGGTTTTGTATACTATTTGTAGAAGTATACATATAGTCAGACGTATTTGTAATAGTTTATTGACATAAATCTTTCTCCTTTTATTAAATTATACAAAATCTTTCTCTTTATATATATATACATAGTATGTAAAAGAATCAAGAAGATACTATATTTTTTTGAAAGTTGTTTTGATTTGGTTTTGTATACTATTTGTAGAAGTATATATATAGTCAAACGTATTTGTAATAGTATATTGACATAAATCTTTCTCCTTTTATTAAATTATACAAAATCTTTCTCTTTCATATATATATATATATAGACGTATTTGTAATAGTATGTAATCAGGGTGTCAGGACCAGTTTGCGTCCATTTCAATTAATCTCATCTCCAGAATCTATTGAACACCTTATAAGTCCAAAAAATCAGGTAAGCTACAATATATTATTGTAGTATGTTACCCCAAGGTTTAAACCCAAAAACTTAAGAAAGTAAAACCTCTTTAACCGTCAGGCGAACTCCCTATAATTTTTCTCTTTCATATTGCCTTCCATTGATTTAAAAGATTTTAATGAGGAAAAAAGATTGCATTAATAAATAGAGGAAAGATAACAGATATAAATTAATTTTATAAATATTTGATTTCCACCTCATTCTCATCTTGAGTCCTTGACCATTCATTTTGCTTTAATCCAAACAATTCAGACTTGTATAAAATTAGGAGGGCTGCTGATCCCTCTCTCTCTCTCTCTCTCTCTCTCTCTCTTCTATATATATATATAACTAATGCTACACTTATAAATAAACCTTACAAAGATTTTCATATAAAGTGATGTGGCAACAAATAAATTAAAGAGTGAATATAATGAGTTTGACTTTTTATTTCACTCTTCCATTCATTTTTTGCTACCTCACTTTGTGTGAAGATCTTTATAAGATTTATTCGTAAGTAACTAAGTATAGTGTTATTGTATATACTTACGTATTTGAATTCTTTAACGGGTAGTTTGGATCATATAATGTTTTATTATAAGGAGATGTTATATTAACGGAAAGATATATCACCTTAAAGATTATTGGAAATGTTTAAAAAATGTGTTTGGTTGGTTCGAATAAATTAGTGTATAATATGTTTGGTTGAGAGGATAAATAGGTGGGTATGTTATATAGATTACTAAATTGCCCTCCTTTTTAAATATTATTTTTGAATAGTTCTTTTAACCCTCAACATTTGAAATATTGCTAAAACACCCCTAACATATAAAACTTTAAGTTGTAGCAAAATCACCACCAGCCACTGGCAGTCAGCCACCACCGTCAGTAGTTGACGGAATGGAGCACAATTGGCCGTATATGGTCGGTCGTGTATCAGCAAAGTCATTTCCGACCATGGATCACAAATCTATGGCCATTTCACGACCAAATCTGCGGCCGTGAAACGACCATAGAAACGTTAGATTTGGACGTTTCCGATCATGAATCTGTGATCTATGGCCGGAAAAGGCCTTACCAGTGCACAACCAACCAGATCTTATCATTCATGCACCATCACAATGACTGATGCCAATAGTCGGCGGTGGTGAGAATGGTCGGTAGTGGTCTTAGGTGGTTAGGGGTATTTTGTTAACTTTTAAACTTTTTTGTGGCTGTGGTGTTTTAGCTAATTTCTCAAATGTAGAGAGGTTGAGTAATTGTTATTTGATAGACATTTAAGGGCAATTGTATCTAAAATGGTATTTAATTAAAGGCAAAATAGGTATAAAACTAAGATTACTCGGTAATCTTTTAATCCCCGCACCGGGGGGTATCGAATTACCCCCAACATTACCAGTAGTAAATACTATTTGTAATAAAATTATACCTATAATATTTTATTACTTGCAAACTAAATATCAGAATCTTGTAAAATAAACGAAGATTATCCCCGTTATCTGGTATGTCTGCAATCCAAATGCACCCTAAAAGGAAACATATGTGCCTAGCATATTTCTTTGTGCCAATCGAATTCCCTTCTAGGAGTTAGTGTTAAAAGGGTGGTGGCATAAGCTTCTCATGTAAAACATGGAAAGCATTAAAAAGCTAGTTAATTAAGCGAGGTTGGCACCGTTTAGTTGCAACTACCGCCTCACTATATCCTTCTCTCAATACAATTATAAAAAGTAGAAGCACAAATTCCTTTTGTCGCAGTTTCTGTCCAAACATTGCACACATGACTCATCAACTAAGCTGAATCGATGGATAACTTAGTTAAAAGAGTTTATCGCTAATACTTCATCAAATTTCAACCTGAGAGAGAGAGAGAGAGAGAGAGAGAGAGAGAAACGATGTATTACTTTCTTAACGTTTCAGTGTCTTTGTAATAAACATACACAGTCAAAGTTTACAGCCAACCATGTGTTAATTAAATACCTAAATTTTATTATGATATATAAATTAAAGGAAGGAAAAATAAATTTAAACATTTGGAAATTATATTCTATGTATATAATGAGTTTTAAATTCCTTCTCATGAATCATGACATTCCAGAAAATGAAGTGCGGTTCACTTTCATGAAGTCAAATTTAAATTACTTTTGTATGTAATGTTTAATATACAAGTATATTTATCAAAAGGAGAGCTGTGTTCTGATTAGTTCGAGATTTTCTGATATAAAACTCAGGTGATGATTACATAGAGATTTCATAAATCTTTGAAGTCAATAGAACTACAATTCCTTTTGTCATTACAAAGACACATAATTAAGAAGAAAAAACATTAAAATTGAGGTTGAGGGTAGTACAAATACTACCTAGATAACGTAAATTGTTCTTCAACTCAATCTTTAAGGCCGACAAGAGTGAAGCATAGACTGCATCGTAAAGGCAATATGTTGAATTATATGCATTTGAAGGATGAAAATCATGAGTTATGCATGCGGCTGTCAATATATATATATATCATTTTATGTGTGCGGATAATATAAAAAAAAATAACAACATAAATGAAATAAACATGTTTATTCTTTCTCTGTTCGGTGCTATCCCATTCGTTCTCTTTTCTCTCAATTAAGTGCAGTGTTGGATGATAGCTTGAAACGTTGTCGTATTTACACTTAAATGGAACGACGTCGTTTTGATCTAAACGAAAGAAACAATCCTGAGCGTTGATGAAAAGAAGATCTAACGGCTGAAATTCAACCCTAATGTCAACCATATAAAAACAGAGTTATTTGACAGTTTGCGCATCCAGTCATTTTTTCAAATCTCTCTCTTCTTCGTTAAACACCATTTTGAGTCTTTAGGGTTTTCAATTTGGGTTGAGTGAATCTTGTAACCTGTTGATTGGGTGACTGGGTCTGGTCATTCTGGGTGTATTGTATACGTTGTATTTAGGGATTCAAGGGTGTAATCTCTAGGGTAAGTTACGGGTTGGAGAAGGGGTTTTGAGGGATTTGTGTTGCTGTGTGTAATCTGTAATCTTGACAGTGATTTAGTGCAGCGAATTCGTGTGATTCTCGAGTTCAACGTGGACGTAGCTTGCTCAATCTTAGAGCAAGTGAACCACGGTAAATCTGGTTGTTCTTGTGTGTGTTTATTGTGATTCTTGTTCTTGATCTGTTGTTATTTGGTTGATTCTTTCTGTGAATGGTTATAACAGTGGTATTAGAGCCATTTCTTGGAAGATTAGGGTTTCTTGTTGTGAAATTAGGGTTTCATGAAATTAGGGTTTCGTGAAATTAGGGTTTCAAAAATTAGGGTTTCTGGAAATTGGGGCTTTTTTGAAACTGTGATTCCTTCTAGTCTCCAATAAGATCTAGGGAGTCAAATCTTGGTTAGGTTCTAAAGGTATATAGGCTGGAAACCAATAACTGCCTTAAAAACTGCTTGGCAGTAATTGGCAAATTCTGGTGTAACAACGCCACGTACCTTCGTAAATGCTAAGTTCTAAGAGGTATATAGGTTGGAAACCAGTAACCGCCTTAAAAACTGTCTGGCAGTAATTGGAAAATTCTGGTGTAACAAAGCCACGTACCTTCTTAGATTCTTTGTTGTTTTCTTTATTTTTCATTATATTGTAATGAGTACCACTCGTATGGAGATCTCCCAATATGATGGGAAGATCGATTTTGGGAGTTGGAAGAAAAAGATGAAAGCATTGCTTTCTCACAACAAGGTTGTCATCACACTGGAAGAGGACTTCGAAAAATGGCCAGAGGAGAAGTTGAAAAAGAAAGAGGAGATCAATGAGGAGGCATACAATCTGATAATCATGAATCTGTCTGACAGCGTCCTTCGGAATGTAGATGGAATTGAATCACCGATTGAACTCTGGGGTAAACTCACTACCTTGTATGCTTTGCAATCTGCCCCCAACCTAGCTTTTTTAAAGAGGGCTTTATTCTCTTATAAAATGGATAGTGCTAAGAGTATAGATGAAAACCTAGATGAGTTTCTGAAAATGACCTTGGTCCTAAAAAGGACAGATCAAGCCTTAGGAGAAACCAGCCTAGCTATGATTCTATTGAATTCCCTGACTGAAGACTACCAGGTAGTCAAGAATGCCCTACAGTACTCGGGTATTGTACCAAATCTTGACCTAATAACAGCAAGACTTAGGGCTAGAGAATTCGAATTGAAAACCCAGAAACGGAATGGCACAAATCTGTTTGTTAAGAGTAGACCAGAACCTAGTCAAACTGGCAAGGGAAATCAGAATAATCAGGGGGCTAGAAATAAGAAAAAATGGAAGGGCAGTAACAAGCATAGAGGAGAGTCCAGAAAATGTTTCTTTTGTAATAAAACTGGGCATATTAAAAAGAACTGTTTTGAGTGGATTAAAAAGCAAAAACAAGGGAATACTGAGAATAACCTAGCCACTACTAGAAACCTGGTAGAGGAACCTGAAGTTCTTACTGTGTCAATGAATGACACTGGTGAAGAGTGGGTGTTGGACTCAGGCTGTTCCTTTCACATGAGTCCTAGGAGAGACTGATTCCAGGAATTTGAAAATGAAACTGTTTACATAGGAAACAATAATGCATGCAGAGTAAAAGGGATAGGCATAGTGACTCTAAGGGTTAACACTGGAAAAGTGGTAAAACTAACTAGGGTTAGATATATACTAGAACTTAAAAGAAACTTGATATCCCTTGGCACCTTAGATGAATCAGGATGTTGTTATAAAGTAGAACATGGATGCTTGAACATATATAGGGATAACAACTTGATACTGAAAGGAGAGAAAAGAAATAACCTTTATATCCTTTGTGGGAATCAGTCCCAAAATTGCTTTAATTCTGTGATTACTTCTACTAACTTGTCCAATACAGAAAAGTGGCATCTTAGATTAGGCCACATGAGTCAAAGAGGCATGGACATTCTGAAGAATAAAGGGCAGTTTGGTAAAGACAAGACCACATCCCTCGAATTCTGTGAGAATTGTGTTTTAGGGAAATAGCATAGAAATAGTTTCACCAAAGGGACACACCTAGCCACTAGACCACTAGAATACATTCACTCTGGCCTTTGGGGACCTGGAAAAGTGAAGTCTTATGGAGGGAATAACTACTTTATGTCTCTGGTGGATGACTACAGCCGCAAGGTGTGGGTGTACTTATTGAAAACCAAAGATCAGGCTCTAGCTAGGTTTAAGGATTGGAAAAGCTTAGTAGAGAACCAAATGGGAAAAAGGGTGAAGGTTCTTAGAACAGACAATGGACTGGAATTCTGTAATCAAGAATTTGATAAGTTTTGTAGTGACCAAAGGGTTTTAAGGCATAGGACAGTAACCTATACCCCACAATAGAATGGAGTGGCAGAACGAATGAATAGAACCCTCCTTGATAAGGTTAGGTGCCTGTTAATAACCTCCAAACTCCCCACCTCATTTTCGGGAGAAGCTCTTACAACAGCTGCTTACTTGGTAAATAAAAGCCCATCTACTATAATAAACTTAAAGAGCCCTAAGGAAATGTGGACAGGTAGAGTCCCAGCTTTAAGCCACTTGAGAGTTTTTGGGTGTGCAGCTTATGCACACACCACAGGAGGAAAATTGGAACCAAGGTCAACCAAGTGCATATTCCTGGGGTATCAAGAAGGGACCAAAGGTTATAGACTCTAGGATAGAGAAGCTCCAGGGGTTAGAATCATTGTGAGCAGAGATGTGATATTTAATGAGGGAGTTTTTCCTTGTAAGGAAACTAGAACCAAAACTGACCCCATGTCAAGTACAGATGATCCCTTCACCCAACCTGAAGTTACACCAATTGAGGTGGAGCTTCCTGTCAAAACTCAAACTAGCCAAGAAACTGGAGCTGTTACTGAACATGGAGAAGAAAATGGACAAACTGATCCAGAATATGAGGATGAGATAGAAACAGCAGATGACACTGAGATTCAACCTGAACACTTGCAAGACTACCAGCTTGCAAGAGACAGAACCAAAAGACAGGTAAGGGCACCCATGAGATATTCTTATGCTGATCTAATATGCACTGCCCTCCTTACAGGTACTGAAGTACAAAGAAGAGAACCAGAAACTTATGAGGAAGCCATGCAGACAAAAGAAAGGGACCAATGGAAGGCTGCAATGGAAGCTGAAATGAAATCCTTGGAGGTGAACAGAACTTGGAAGCTTGTACCAAAGCCTAAGGATCAGAAACTTGTACAATGCAAGTGGCTGTTCAAACTAAAGGAATGTATCACTGATAAGGATCCCCTCAGGTATAAGGCTAGACTTGTAGCCTAGGGTTTCACCCAAAGAGAGGGAATAGACTTCAATGAAGTCTTTTCCCCAGTAGTTAAGTACAAAACCATAAGGCTTATGTTGTCCATAGTAGCTCACCAGGATCTAAAGCTTGAACAATTAGATATCACAACTGCATTTCTTCATAAAGATCTTGAGGAAGAGATCTACATGAGCCAACCCTTAGGTTTCATAGATAAAAGGGCCCCCAATCATGTCTGTCTACTGTTGAAATACTTATATGGTTTAAAGCAATCCCCTAGACAATGGTATAAGAGGTTTGACACCTTTATAGAAAGTATAGGATTTACTAGGAGTAAGTATGACAGTTGTTTCTACTTTGCTGTTTTAAATGAAATACCTATTTACTTACTGCTGTATGTAGATGATATGTTACTAATAAGCAAATCAAAGCCTCTGATCTGTGAGTTAAAGAAGAAACTGAATGCTGAATTTGAAATGAAAGACCTAGGGGATGCTAGGAAGATTTTAGGTATGCAAATTGATAGAAACAGGAGTAAATGCAAACTGAAAATTCACAAGTGTTCATATCTGCATAAGTTAGTAAAAAAATTTGGAATGTCAGGGTCCAAAATTGTCTCAATGCCTTTAGCAAACCACTTCACATTAAGCAAGGCTCAATGCCCTAATACTGATGCTGAGTTAATCAGGATGGAGACCATACCCTATGCTAATGTGATTGGATCCTTGATGTATGCTATGATTAGCACTAGGCCTGACCTATCATTTGTGTTATCATTGCTGAGTAGATTCATATCTAATCCTGGTATGGAACATTGGACAGCCCTGAAGTGGGTACTCAAATATGTTAGTGGGTCTTTAAATGTGGGACTGGAATACTGTAAAAGATCTGCCTCACTTGAGCTGGTTTTGTAGACTCTGATTTTGCAGGTGACAGGGACACTAGGAAGTCAACCACTACATATTACTTTACCTTGGGGCGCAACTGCATCAGCTGGAAGTCCAAATTATAGCCTATAGTTGCACTATCAAAAACCGAGGCTGAATATGTGGCTGTAGCTGATGTATTTAAAGAGGCAATATGGCTCAAAGGGATCCTGAGTGAAGCAAACCTATCTGAACTAAGGCCAACCATTTTTTCAGACAGTCAAAGTGCAATACATCTGAGTAAGAATCCAGTGTACCATGAGCGAACCAAACACATAGATGTTCGCTATCACTTTGTGAGAGATTTGATCCAGCAGACATGGGTACGAAGATTGTTACAATTGCTAAGTTCAAGCATTGCTTGAGCCTACTGTCCATTCAGTAAGCAACAGTAACAAGAGAACTATGAAGGACTCACTGAAGGCAAGCTACACTAGCACAAGGGCTGATTTTAAACCCATCAAGGTAGAGATTGTTGGATGATGGCTTGAAACGATGTCGTATTTACACTTAAATGGAACGACGTCGTTTTGATCTAAACGAAAGAAACAATCCTGAGCGTTGATGAAAAGAAGATCTAACGGCTGAAATTCANTTAAGCAAGGCCCAATGCCCTAATACTGATGCTGAGTCAATTAGAACGGAGACCATTCCCTATGCTAATGTGATTGGATCCTTGATGTATGCTATGATTAGCACTAGGCCTGACCTATCATTTGTGATATCATTGCTGAGTAGATTCATGTCCAATCCTGGTACGGAACATTGGATAGCCCTGAAGTGGGTACTCAAATATGTTAGTGGGTCTTTAAATGTGGGACTGGAATACTATAAAAGATCTGCCTCACTTGAGCTGGATGGTTTTGTAGACTCTAATTTTGCAGGTGACAGGGACGCTAGAAAGTCAACCACTGCATATTACTTTACCTTGGGGGGCAATTGCATCAGCTGGAAGTCCCAATTACAGCCTATAGTTGCACTGTCAACAACCGAGGCTGAATATGTGGCTGTAGCTGATGTATTTAAAGAGGCAATATGGCTCAAAGGGATCCTGAGTGAAGCAAAACTGACTGAACTGAGACCGACCATTTTTTCAGACAGTCAAAGTGCAATACATTTGAGTAAGAATCCAGTGTACCATGAGCGAACCAAACACATAGATGTTCGCTATCACTTTGTGAGAGATCTGATCAATAGGGGGAGATAATACTCAATAAGGTTCCTACTGAGCACAATCCTACGAAGATTGTTACAATTGTGAAGTTCAAGCATTGCTTGAACCTATTATCCATTCAGTAAGCAACAATAACAAGAGAACAATGAAGGACTCACTAAAGGCAAGTTGCACTAGCACAGGGGTTGTTTTTCAACCCATCAAGGTGGAGATTGTTGGATGATGGCTTGAAACGCTGTCGTATTTGCACTTAAATGGAACGATGTCGCTTTGATCTAAACGACAGAAACAATCCTGAGCGTTGATAAAAAGAAGATCCAACGGCTGAAATTCAACCCTAATGTCAACCATATAAAAGCAATTATTTTGGCAGTTTATGCAATTCGATTCATTTTTCATTTTATACAAGTCTCTCTCTTCTTCGTTAAACACCATCTTTGAGCCTTTAGGGTTTTCAATTTGGGTTGAGTGAATTCTGTAACTTGTTGATTGAGTGACTGGGTCAGGTCATTCTGGGTGTATTGTATACGCTGTATTTTAGTGATTCGAAGGGTGTAATCTCTAGGGTGAGTTATGGGTTGAAGAAGGGGGTTTTGAGGGATTTGTGTTGCTGTGTGTATAATCTGTAATCTTGACAGTATTAGTGCAGTGAGCTCGTGTGATTCTCGAGTTCAACGTGGACGTAGCTTGCTCAAATATAGAGCAAGTGAACCACGGTAAATCTGGTTGTTCTTGTATGTGTTTGGTGTGATTCTTGTTCTTGATCTGTTGCTGTTTTGGTTGATTCTTTCTATGAGTAGTTATAACACTCTTAATAACACACTAATCGCGCTACTTCTGTAACTGTCAAGAGATTAGCTTTGTGCTATTTATAATATTATTAGATCTAAATAATATTGTATTGCCTTTTCACAATAACTAATAATTTGTAATATTTTTTATGAGTCAAGGTCAACCAAAGTAACAAGTTTCTTGGAATCTCTTTATACATTATTGCTAGAAGTCCTTTTTTACCCAATTGTTTTCTTCAATTATAATTGATGAACAATTCAATTTAGGTTTTTAATCCTATTACATTGGACAAATAAGTGTTCATGAGATCTTTCGCTCATTTTTTTCAAAGATTTATTATGAGTTTATATCCTTTTTGGAAAACTTATTTAAGGATTCGGGATAGAGATACAACCGATATGGAGAATAGAAGAATGTTATTAGAAATAAAGGATTTTTAGTTATATGGTTTAGTTTCTTTTAGCATTCATTGTTCTCAACAAGTATTACATAAACCATGATGAGATTATTAAAATCATCCTATCATCATTAAAAAACCATGCAATACTTTCTAATAATTATAACTCTCTTAAAATTTAACATTCCTAAATGAGTGTTTAATATAATAACCTAAAAACTTATTAAAAGTTATTATATCCTTGTTTCTTGTACAAAGTAAGCAATACTTTATTTCTTTTTATTCTTGTGGGTATTGGCTCTCACAATTTTCAATTTCTAGATGGCTTTTTATTCTTGTAGGGCCAAGTTGTGGAAAACCAATTGTCACGACTCATAAACATCTATTTCATGAACACTGACTCAAACATCTTGGCTATTGAAACCTAATATGATTTCCATACCTGATTTTCCAATGAGGCAAGAAGTCTACACAAAAATTTTAATGTAGGGCCAAGTCGTGGAAAAAATGCTCAAGTTGTGGAAAACTAATTGTTACGTCTCATAAACATATATTTCATGAACACTGACTCAAACATCTTGACTCTTGAAACTTAATGCGATTTCCATACTTCATTTTCCAATGGGGCAAGAAGTCTACACAAAAATTTTAATGTAAGGCCAAGTCATGGAAAAAAATGTTCGAGTTGTGGAAAACTAATTGACACTACTCATAACCATCTATTTCATGAGCACAGACTCAAACATCATGACTCTTGAAACTTAATGCAATTTTCATACTTGATTTTCCAATAGGGCAAGAAGTCTACACAAAAATTATTTAATGTAGAGCCAAGTCATGGAATAAAGGTTGGAAAACCAATTATCACGGCTCAAAGACATCAATTTCAGAAAGCAAATCCGACACAAGAATAGACTTTGACATAATCATTTTATCTTATTTTAATTATTAAAACTATGTAATTCAATGTAGATATTACTCATATATATGCATATGATGAATAATATGGTTTTATATTTGTTCAATTGTTAAACAATTAAAATTTATTATATCATTTATACCAAAAAAAAAAAAAAAAAATCTTATTATATCTATAATTTATACAAGTGCTCCAAGTAAAAGAATATATTGACAAGACCCATCCCAACCTTCTCTATCTAATAGGATCCAAGCATTCCTATAAGACTTAAGAACCAAGATAAGTCGTGTATGAGTATAAAAAAACTAAAATCTTTTTGAACTTTCATAAATCTCCTTAGTACCAAATCCATTTTCTAAAGATATATTGGGTTTCAGGCCTACAAACAAAACATATGGAAATATGCATATAATAAGTCTATGGGTAATAGACCCTCATGTAGTGAAAGACAGAATATGCGACATTACACACTAAATAGATTGATGTCGCATGAGCCCAACCTCAATTGTGGAAAGTCACTGCTTCGCACAACCCCTATGGTCAACTAGGAGGGGAAAATTTTAAAAGGGTGAGCTAAAAATACTAAGTGAGTGGATGATTTTGTAAAACATTTTTCGAAAAATCATAAAGTATGAAAATAAGTACTTATAAACTGTTTACTTTATTAATTCATTTTTGATATAGTAAAACTGATAACATATAAATGATTTGACATCGTACACTAATAACTGTTCTAATATTGTAAAGCCAAGAACTGATCTAATACTATAAAACTAATAGTTGATACTGAAGTTCTCACCACAACTAGTACCCAGGGGAATATTTGTCATACCTAGTGGGTGACGCACACACAGGCAGAGTAGGGAAAAATATGTCATACTTGGAAAGCTCTAACATCGCACGGACAAAGCAACTAAAGCTGTCATACTTGGCGAGAAGCTCATTGCTCAGACAGAGCAGCTAATCTTGTCTTACGCATGCATACAATCAATATGTGAGATTTGTAAATATGTATCTAAAAATCTCTAAATTTGATCTCTAAGGAATGGGTACTTCGCAGGGTGGTTTTCAAACCACTATAAATCTTATGTTTAGTCTAATGCATTATTTTCATCATAATGTTGGCCTTTTTAACTATTATAACATTATAATAATAATTTATGATATACTATTATGGGGCTAAAATGTAAATAAAGAACATGAGATTACTTTTATATTAATTGTACTAAGGATTCAAATAAAACTTTACAATTAATTATTAAATACAAATTGCAACTCACGAACTAGGGATGGGCATGGGCCAGTGACCACTGTCTCCGGGCGAGCCTGACCCGCCCCTAGGACGGGGATGTTGGGGAATCCCCAGGCCAAGCCCCACGAGGATTTTCATTTTCAAGAGTTAAAATTTAAATAGAAATAATGAAAATAGAAACTATGGTAATTAAATGACAAATGCTAATGTAAATTAATATGTTATAACATAACTAGATGACTTAAAAATTAAAATAAATAAAGTTATTGTGTAATTAATAGAAAGCCCAGCTCCATCTAGATCTCCAAATTTCAGATTCAGCACCTGCCACTGTCTTTGAATCCTTAATTCCATGGCAGCGTGTGTTGCCACACCTCACCAATGTCACATTCCACCATTCTTTCTCCATCATCATCTTCAGGCCCACATTCATCCTGGTCTTGTTCATCCTCAAAAGGCCATTCCTTTACGAAGTGTCTGCTATCAAGAACTACTTGGCTTGCCCAACCCACTAGTTTTGATCGAGTCTTTCAAAAGCACATTCCTGTACAAAAAACACAACTTCACTGCTAACATCAGCTCCAGGCTCAAAGGCTTCAAGTTCTTCACCATTACAAAGCTCATGAATTGTGTATTCTAATAACCGAGTGCTTGGATTCACTGGACGATGCACAATATGATCTCCAACAATTACGTTGTTCATAGATTTCAATACATAATCAAGTAAACCAGTGTCGTCAATTTGCTTCCTAGCTAGCTGCTTCTCTTGCTTCCTTCGACTCATCCCACTGCGACCAAACTTCTCCGTTTTCTTTTCTAACAATACATTCACAATCACTTCTGCTGCAGATTCTAGTCTTCCTGCAGACCATCTACATTCCATATTAGCAATCAAACTAGTGAATTTTATTTTTTTGTTTTTTCAAGATGCATGTGGACTAAACACTAGTCTCATAAAACACCATCACTATGCTTAAAACACCATTGCCTGGTTGTGATGACGGTGCATATCATCGAGTGTTCAAGGCTTTACTTCCTTTCGAGAAAGAGGAAAAAAAGAGGGTGCGTGTTTAATTATTTTGTATATGATTTAGTTGGTAATTTTCTTTCTGCTTTGTTGGGTCAAAATATCCAGTTGAAGATGATGTGCCGCCACGTCAGTCGGTATGGGGCTGTTAGTTGATATAGTATTATTGCGATATAGTATTATTGCTGAAATTAATTTCAGTAACTAGTGAATATAAATGTAAATTAAAGTCAATTAACTTGTAACATTACTGGGAAACCAGTAACGTTTTTCATGGTAAGAGATTTGGGAAATACGCATCATTTCGTCGTCTCTTTGCTTAATCTCTGGCTGAGAAATATGGTCCTTTTATGTACATACAGCTCGGCCAGATTTTCCACCATTGTTGTCTCTTCACCTGAAAGTGCTTATGAAGTACTGAAAACTCATGATCTTCGCTTTGCTCATAGAGCTTTGGCCTAATTGAATGTGAATAAAATAATTTGTATTATATATCATGAAATCCAAAGAAACAAAAATAATTTAATTTTATAAATTAATAATTTGATTTGCTACAATAAAAATAAAATAAATATGTTAATAATTAAGGTTTTAAGGGGTATAATTGGAATTTAAATTAAATAGGAATATTTGTAAGGGACCAAAATGTATTTAACTTGGTTTTGTCTACACAAAACAAAATGGCATGGGTGTTATTCAGTGAGAATCTGAAGTCATTTTGTTTTGTCAAAAGTTGCCCAGATAACTATTAACAAGAGCATGGGCTTCCAACATACACATCCAACGTTTATCCAACAACACAATGGCGGTGCTACTACGTTGTTCATGCTTCTTTACACGGCCAACCGCCCTCCCATCTCCACCGTCTGATCATTTCTCCGACAAACCCCATGTGCCCGGTTAGTTATTCTTTTACACTCCAGAAATTTTGCAGCTTTTCGTTCATGCTAGAAGCTTTAGTAGTTCAAGCTATGTTTGTTAACTTAAACTGGTTGTAATGTGTGTGTTGATCTGAATGTTATTAGTTTGGGTGAATTCTTGCATATTCTTTCTGGGCTTTTTGTTTTTAGTGAATGCGAATGGAAAATGAAGTTGATTTGGGATTGCTGCTGTAGAAAGCTCAATTGGGTTAGTGTTATTTGTTGTTTTGTTTTGTTTGTTCGTCGTGAGATTGGATAAAAGATGGGGAGGTTAAAGACAAGTTTTTTGAGGCTGGGGTTGAGTGTATTGTTGTTGCTTTAGTTCAATTATCTATTTATACTATAAAAATGTGTTCTTTTATGTCCAATTATCGAAGGACATGGCAGATTTTGGAATTTTTATATGGCTTTTGTGATAAATTTGAGGTTTTTTCAAATGAAAATTTGGATTTTTTAATATAATGATATGTTTGAATATATTTCAGTGCTTTGCTTCCATTTTCTAATGATATGTCAAGTAGCACACACAAATCATACTTTTGGCGTGTGATTTGTGATCCTAGTATGTATTTGTTGTCTTGGAAAAATGTGAAATGCTGAAAGTGTTCAAGGAAAAAGGTTAAGTGAGTTTAATCTGCATAAGATGATTGAGTTGTTGGTCATAGAGGAGGATTACTTCGTGATGGATTCATATGATATGCGAAGAGTCCTTGGAATACAGAATTTGATCTGTAGTATATAGCATTCTGCTAGCATAATGCCAATGCAGTTCAAGTCCTTATATTGGTTTTACATCCTTATACAACATCTGAGGTTAATTCTTTGTATTGAATCAGGGAAGTTGGTTTCGCTTCTATTCAAAAAGAAAAAGATGGCATCATTTTTAGGAAATGCTTCCAGAGTTAGTCATCAAAGATTTGATGGACTCCATGATTTGGAAGGAAATCAGGATTTCAGTAAAATGCCACCACCACATGAAATTTTTTTGGACAAATTATCAGCAGATCAGGTACGATGGTGAGTTCCTCAGTGTTTGCAACTAAATGCTGTTTTTTTCTGCCTCAACATAGATATTATTATCTTTTTGTTTGTTTGTGTCAAAACTGGTGTTAAAAGAACTCCCTTTGATGAAACGTAAGGAATCACAATCACCCTGATTTCAAATCTTAAAGTCTGCTGTGAGGGGCACCTTTATGTCTGCCTTTTTTGCTTAGTTCTAAAATGAGCATATATAGCTAAACTTTTGCTGGAAAACCGAATAAAAAACCTGTACATAATGCTGCTTTCTAAGGCTTTGATACTCGTTATTATTAGAATGTAGTAGTTGTTCATATAACAATTTTGTTTCTAAAGTCTATATCATTTTTTTATCAAAGCACAAATCTATTATAATTAGTTCTCGGTCTCTGCCCTGTATTAAATTCGAGCCACATCTGCATGGCTAACGGGAGGATCAGAGGTTTCTGTTTTGACTGTGATTGTATTTATAAGTTATTTTACTTCAGTTTCTGATCTGATTAATATAATTATTGTCTCAGCAAAGAAAGTTGCTACTGAAATCAATGGCAACAGCAATGATTGTGTTTATAAGGAAGTGCTCTGACAGTTGATGACGGGACGATCAAGCTTCTACAAACTGTTTATCTGGCAGAGGACGTCATAAACACTTTATAGATTTTCTGAAACAGAAAGTTTTTTTTTTAAGTTTCCTTCTTTCTTAAGGTCATCCAAGGTGCAATTTCGTTTCAGCAACGAGATAAAAAAAATGTTTGGATCAGTTGACCAACTTGGTGCCCATTGAGGTGTGAAAAAGAACTTATGATGAAAACCCTAAAAGCATTTTCGAATGGTTCTATGGTATTACTGAAAAACGTTAGGAAGTTTTGGATGAAATAAAGCAACAGTACTTGCAAACAGCTTTTCATCAGATAAATAATGAAGAAGATATTGTTGGTTTTGATTCTCAAATTTCGGAATTAAGAAGATTAATTTTGACTAGTGAGAAGCTTCTAATATCGGTGGTGGGTGTGGGAGGCTCTGGTAAGATAACTAGCGAAAAGAGTTTACAACCATTCAGAGATAAGGAAAATTTTCCACAACCGTGCTTGGGTTTGTGTTTCACCGGATTTTAAAGAGAAAAATCTTTTAGTTCAGATATTGAAGCAGGTGACCGAGGTTAGAGATGAAGGGAAATTGCCACTGTAGATATTGCAGCAGAAGCTTCGTAATTTATTAAACACGCAGTGGTACTTAACTGTCTTGGATGATGTCCATGGACCTGCTATATGGGAGAAACTCCAAGTGGTCTTTCCGAACTCATCAAATGGTAGCAGGGTCATCCTAACTATTCGTGACCCTGATATAGCAACTCATATTGATCCAGAAACTCCAAGTGGTCTTTCCAAACTCATCAAATGGTAGCAGGGTCATCCTTACTATCTGTGACCCTGATATAGCAACTCATATTGATCCAGCCATTCCTCTTCTCCAAGTAAATCACTGAGTACAAAAGTTGGAGTTTGTTTTTGAAAAAGGCCAAAAGAGAACCAAGAGACGAAGTGTTTTCTCGGGAACAGATTCGGGAGAAAATCTTGCGAAAATGTGGGGGTCTACCTATTTCATTATATGTTCTGGCTGGCTTTTTGTCTAATATAGAATTTAGCACAGCTGCATGGTTAGGGGTGATTGAGGATCCAAAGGGAAATAAAAAAGAGAAGAAACGGCGGTTAATACTAGCAAGCAAAGAAAACAACAGAAAGCTAGAATAAGTGATCATACTCAGTAAGAAGCTAATGTAGCAGGGGAAGAAAATCACTCAGCTTTGTTAGAGGAGCCCAGTCCAAATATTTTGGCTTTGGGCTATCATGGCCTATCTTATCCTCTAGGTCCATGCCTCATTAGGCATAGAACCTTCAGATGTGAAGCACTCTTTATTAACCACTTTGCCTAATTCCATCTGGAAGGCAAAGAACCTTCGACATCTCTATACGAACAGCATTTTTCTTAAAGTTGTGATAACTGACAATGGGCATCCAATCAACCTTCAGACCTTACGGGGCGTAGTAGTAGGCCATACTAGGCGTACAGTTAACTGGTTGAAAAGGTTGAGGTGTATAAGGAAATTGGGATTGACATGCCACACAAACTCAATTCCAGAAATAGCTGATTGGATTTCACAATAGAACAGTCTTCAGTCTTTGCAATTGAAATCAATGGATGACAATAATAAACCTTCACACCTCCATTTCCATCCATGTTGAGTCACACAATGCTGTCAAACTTGTATTTGGTCGGAATGATCAATCGACTTGACATAAAAAAACTTATCCAAAATCTCAGAGTCCTTACATTGTCAAGGTATCATCTATCAGAAGACCCAATGCAGACACTAGAAGGGCTGGAACAACTGAAAGTGCTTAGGCTTTTCTCTAATTCTTACTCGGGGAAAAAGATGCATTGTCCTATTGGCAGCCGTACATTTCCCCAACTCCAGGTATTGAAGTTATGGATGCTAACATAGTTGATAGAATGG
This sequence comes from Pistacia vera, assembly GCF_008641045.1. Lineage (NCBI taxonomy): Eukaryota > Viridiplantae > Streptophyta > Magnoliopsida > Sapindales > Anacardiaceae > Pistacia > Pistacia vera. Next base: position 110,006 of record NW_022195306.1, on the reverse strand, counting down.
ACTATCAACAAAGGAGCCATGCCTGCCCTACGAGATTTAGAGATTAGATTAATATAATAATTTGAGTAAATTAAACTTGTTAGAAAGAGGATTAGTTACTTTTTAAATGAAATAACAATTAACAATTGATTTTGTATACTGCATCACCAGATTAGATGTATAGTCAATTCAATTTAAGCACATGATTTCAACGCCAAAAACAACATCACATCTTAGATTTCTTAATTTTATCACCCATCAGTTATACGAATACATAATTCATTAGTAAAAAATAAGATAAAATCTCTAAATTTTGTTGTCATCTAAGGTATTGCTCGGTAGGCTTTCTTCAAGCACTAACATCATTCATTAATAAATGCATTATTTGAAATTACAAAACATTTGGCACCCTGAAGAGAACGTCAAAACATGCAATTTTGCATGACATTTACATATATTCTGACTAACTATTTCATGATCAAATCACTTATAGAGATGATCTACAACAAAATAGTAACAGGATGTTGTCCACAACTCAACAATATAAAACCATCTACGATGCCAATAAGGGTTTATCAACAAAACTGCAACAATCTTTAAGAGCATAATTACGGAGGACACAACAAAACTGATATAGAAGATATTCATATCAATGAAATCATTGTCTTCTCTAGTAATATTTGAATCTTTTGGTCGTGATTCAATTACATTGCAATTTTTGGGCAATGGTTGTCCACAAAGAAATGGATTTCCCTCATAACTACTTTCTTCAAAGGTTCCAAATTGTGCAATCCTATCAAGGAGTTTACCTAATAAATTATTGTGTGCCACACTAAAAACAGCCAAATTATTTAACTCAACAAGTTGGGAATGGATTTTCCTAATCAAATTGTTGTATGAAAGATCTAAACTCTCGATCTGCTTGAGATTTGAAAATGTCGATGGGATTGGTCTTGTCAAGTTGTTGTGAGAGAGGTTAAGTGTATGGATTCCGACAAGATTTCCAATTTGATAAGGAATCACACCAACTAACTTATTGTTGGAGAGATCAATTCCATACATGTAGGCAAGAAGTCTTCTTTGGTAAGAGTAAGATATAGTCTTCATTGTAAACTCTACACTTTCTTCCTCTCTAAGAGGTATAATTCGACCCAAATGAGAATCAAATACAAAATCAAAAGCGGCAGTAACTATTGTGATATTTAAACAAGGAGGGATATGTCCAAAAAGCTTGTTGTGAGAAAGATCTATTAAGCGTAATTGAACTAACTTACGCAAACAAATTGACACTTCACCTTGAAAATCGTTATTACTCAAGATAAGGCAAGTTAAATTAGAAAGCATACCAATCCAATTAGGAATGTTGCTTTCAAAGTGATTATATCCAATATCTAGTGTCGTTAGAGAAGAACTATTGGATAATCCATCACTTAGTTGTCTCTGTAACTTATTTTTTGACAAATGAACTTGTTTAATTGATGAAGGGGGAAAGCAAGATGGTAAACTCCCAATAATATTGTTCTCTGAAAGGTCTAATACTTCAAGACTTTCTAGTTGACAAAACCCCAATGGGATTGGACCTTCAAGATGACTCTTTGACATTATACTATCTATCAAACATGACTTATTTCCTAACCACCTTGGTAATGTGCCAACAAGATGGTCATCACTTATATACAACCCTTCCAAGGAGTAATTAGACAAACTATCTGGTATCTTTCCAGTGAAATGATTGCAATCCAATTGTAAATGTAGCAAGTTTTTCAGGTTAAAATTTGTAGGGAATATCTGACCTTGCAAACTATTGTTTGACAATACAAGGAATTGTAATAAGGTGCAACCCATGGCCAAATACTCAGGTATTCCTCCAGTCAACAAATTGTTAGACAAATCCAAAAACACCAACGACTTCATGTCACCAAACGAAGAGGGAATGCTACCATTTAAAGCATTTCTAGAAATGTTTAAAGTTCGTAGCATTGGTAGATAAGCTTCAAATTCTGTTGGAATATGCCCATGGAAGGAATTGATGGATATATCTAATTCTTTCAAAGACATGTGAGGCTGAATTGGTAATTGCAAAGGCCCTGAAAGAGATTTATTAACTAGAAAATGTCTTTCTAGCTTGGTATTGTTGTTTAACAACCAAACTGGAAACTTTCCCTTCAAATTAATTTTAGAGAGATCAACTTATTGTAAGTCATGTTGCCTGTAGAGGAATTTGGGGAATGAAACACTATATCCATAACTAGGTAATATGAGGAAATTTAATTGAAATTTTGGGGCCAAATATTATGACTCAATTCCTGCATATATTTCATTATCTACCATAGAAGTTCTTAAGCTTTGAGTGGTTAAAAAATGGTTCAAGGGAAACAGGGATATGGAAATGATTGTCTGAAAGCCTTAATTCTTGGATGGATGTCAGCATCTTAAGGGGAGATAAGGAGATATTTCCCATAAAATCATTGTATGAGATATCTAATACTTAAAGGGATGTCAAGTTTGCAAGACACCAAGGCAAAGTACCCATTAAACCATTGGCCCAAATCTCTAAGTGTTGAAGATGAAGCATCTTATAAATTCCTGAAATTAAAAAATGTTCCTTGATAGTCACTATATGAAGCACAAGAGTAATTATAGTCATATGCAAATGTTACTTAATCAATATGCTTAATAATTATTATAGTGCACAAATTTAATAAATATACTAGCTATGTGCGCTATTTCTTTTTTTTCTTTTTTAAAAGAATTATTTATATAAATTATAAATTTTACTTGTAAGAAGAGGGAAAAATTACTAATCTTGGTCAAATAGAGTGTTGTTGACGTTGAGGTTACTTCTTATAATTTTAGTATATTGAAGAAAAGTCATACCCCTAATCATTTGAAGAAAGTTGTTGTGAAAAACAGTATTGTAAATAAATAAATTTGTCAGATTCTTGAATGAAACAAACTCCACAAAACCAAAAAAGTAAATAAAATATTGTTCAATAATCTACACCAATTATTATAATATTCTAAATTGAAAAGAACATTCAATATGGTATAGGGACTAAACTAGAAAAAAAAATTCATCAAGGTTAAATAAAATCTTAAATACAAATATATATATATATTTCAAGGTTTTTAAAAGGCTTTTGATAATTTTATGTGAGTATTTAAAAATTGTAAGAGATTTTTGAGACATATGAGACTTTATGGTCTTTTAAGTTGATCATAAATCCTAATCTTTCTTAATTAGTTTGATTTTGTTGCTTTTAACAAAAGAGTAATGTTGGCTGCAATTTCTTAAAGAGGAGTCCATACATTTTATCTAGTCTAAAAAACAAACAACCTTTTTAGACTTTCTATGGGGGACCACTTTAATTCTCAAAAAGGATATTTCAACTAAAATTTAGCCATGAATTTTGTGAACCAATTTCAATAAAATATTTTACTACATTTATATCCTTAATTAAAATAGGATATGGGCTTAACCTTAAATAATAATAATAATAATAATAATAATAATAATAATAATAATAATAATAAAAAGTAAGATGGGCTAAAGAGCATATCTTTATTAGGTAATGCAGCACGGCCAGTAGCGGCTTGAAAAGTCCATGATTTAGGAAAATTGATGTGGGTTACAAGCACCTTGGAAAATTAGATGAGGGCCTCCTTAGAAAGTAAAATAGTTCTTTCTCTTATATTTTCTATTTGCATTATATAAGATATTTTTCCTTATATTTTGTATGCATCCAATAATATATATATACACTTCTAAGAAGGTGGGGGGTGGGGGGCCTCTTGTTACTTTTTTTATTAATAGGTTTGGCACTTTAATGCAGTAATCATGTTTATTTCTATACATGACATTATTAATTATAAATTATAAATTTTGCTTGTAAGGAGAGGGAATAGTTACTAAACTTGGTCAAATAGAGTGTTGTTGACGCTAACGTCAATACTAAAAATTTCAATAGATTGAAGAGAAGTCATACCCCCCATCATTTGAAGAAAGTTGTTGTTAAAAACAGTGTCGTCAATATTTAAATCTATCAGATTCTTGAACTAAGATAACTCTACAAAAGTACAAAAGTAGATAAAATATTGTTCAATAATCTACACCAATTATTTAATATTCTAAATTGAAAAGAATATTTAATATGGTATAGAGGCTAAACTAGAAAAAAGATTCAGCACGGTCAAATAAAATCTTAAATACAAAAATAAAAAAAGATAAAATTACATTAATAAAGAAAGAAGAGAAATAAAGTTGTGTTCAGTTTAATAAGTGTGAAAACAGTAAAATGTAGGTTTAAAGAGAAAAAGGTTAGACTAAAAAGCAACTTTAATTAATATATCCTTGTTTCGAAAAATAAATGATCTATAAATCTATAAATCAATTTTCAATTCATACAACTAATCAATTCTCATTCAATCCTTTAATAAAAAGCAAAATTCAATTTTTTTTTCATTTTATTTTGTGGAAATTGTAGATAATATGGAATGAATCCTAAAAATTGTCTTTTGTCAATGAATGCATTAGACTAGAGTTTTAATTCCACTTTTCAGTTTTCTTGATCATTATTTACAAATTACGCAAACTTTCAGGTGACGTAAATGCTCCAATGCTTCGAAGAAAGTTTATATGGAAAGTAGAATAATAAAAGCTAAAGTCTACTTTTCTGTTGAAAAGGCAGAATAAATTTTAGGAAAGTTATTGTGTAATTATGACAATAATTTAAAGGAAGAAAAAATTAATGTACTTACTTTCAATATTATTGTAACTTACCGTTAGTAGTAACTACTCCACTAAAGTTGTTATACAACAATTCAACAATCTTTAGGGATGGGAATAAGCTCAATGTATGTACAAGACTGTTTCTATCACTAATACTCACATTTCTTAGACTAAACCAAATCAACTTCCTTAAACTTGTTTCACTTGTGTGTTTGCGAAAATATTCAAACACAAATATTTTCAATGCTTTTTCAAATTGAAAAAAAAAAAATTCTTTAAATTTATTTGATTTAACAATTATAATAAAAATACCTAGTATGTGTGTGCTATTGTGTGTCTCATAAAGCAAAGCAATATTGGTAAAGGATGAGAAATGTAAGTTTAAATATTATTAACCTTCAATAAATACCTTTGGAGAATACAATTTTTTTTAATCTCATTTCTGCCCATGTACAACTCCTCTAAGTTGCTCAAAAAATCCAATTCTAGCAAAAGTTAAAACAGAGGGATTAAAACTAAACAAAAAGTATTTAAGAAGACTTTTAATTTCTTTGAAGGCAATGACAAAGTCCTTTGATGATGAAAGACCAAGTAGAGATATGATAAGATGCTATTAAAACATTTTTATCATCAAAACTTAATTAATAGGTTTCCCTAAGCCAATATTAATTACTTGTAGATATCCATAGGCTTCAATATTGTCTTTCTAAATGAATATAAGTTTTATCCCTTCTGACAAATCTCATTTCTGTTCATCTACTCTACCTTCTTTGTGTTGGTCAAAGAGTTTAATTATAGAGTCAGCTAAAACCATGAGAAAATGAAGAAGATGTTTGGACATACAAAACTAATGTTTCAGAAAGAATCTTATTCAAAGCTTTTAATTTACTTGAATGCAATATCTCCAACTCTAGTTTGACAAAGCAAAGAGAGAGAGCATTCAGAACATAATAAATTGTTATACATGAGAGAAATTAAAGATTAGAAGCAAGCTTACCTTGAAAATCAATGGTGCCTTTCAATTCGATGTCATACATATATAGTTTCTTTAGTGATAAGAGAGCAGACACATATGATAATATGCTCTTGTTGAACATGTTACCGCTTAAGCTCAGAAACTTCAAGTTACTCAACCTTGAAACTGAAATCAACACATATAATAATAGTAATAATAATAACCGTGCATAGTTTTGTGAACCAATCTAAATATAAAAGTGATAATAAAAGTTGTCATTTAAAAGAATATTACCATTAAAATGGTTTAGTTCTCTAAACTGATTATAATCTAGAATTAAATTCTCGAGAGATGAATGTTGGCTCAAAGCTAATAAAACATGGTTGTCATTGAACATATTGTAACTAAGGTCAAGATCCATGAGATTATTCAAGTGTGACAATCTTTCAAAACCTACAAAGCAATTCTTGTTAACAAAGGCATGGAAGTAAATTTTCATTATTTAAACTAAGGATGGAAAAACCTTCATTCTCAACAAAACTGGCTATAAGATTGTAACTTAATTCAAGCCTTTCCAGATCTTGGAAGGGAGAAAACAAAAAAAAATTTAGATACCACTCTCCTAATTCCTGATTTCTTGTATTGAAAAGAAAAAGTGAGGATACTCTGCCAGTTGAGCTGCTACATTCAATCTTTTCCCAATCACAACAATTTGAATTTCCATGTCCCCTCAATCCAATTTTGAAGATGGTTAGGATCATTGAAGAAATGTTTAAGTTGCAAGAGAGCAGATCTCTATTGCTTCAAACACCCCCCAATCCTCCATCCTTGTAAAGAAATAAACATCAAAATCAACAACAGCCACATCCTCACACATTTTAAACTCATCTCTTAATAAAACACTAATTGCACTGCTTTTGTGATTGCCAAGAGATTAGCTTTGTGCTATTTATAATATTATTAGATCTCAATATTATAATACTATTAGATCTCAATATTGTATCGACTAAAAAAATAAAAGTATTGTCTTTTCAACCAACAACTTCATTTGTTGTAGGGCATAGAAGAGGTCAATAAGGACAAAATTAATGTTGGACCCCACTATTGTGGAAGGAAAATTCCCAATGAATGCAACTAGCTTGAAAAAGTCAAATTACGCAGTTTCATGAAAGCAAATTAAATGATTTGAGACTGCTCAACCATAACTAATTTTATTAAGTATCGTTAGATTGTTAAATAAATTATATAAAACATTTTATTTTTATATTGTCATATAGAGTGTTGTTCGCGTGTGTCCCACAATTTCAATTAACAAAATCAATTTCTATATATATAATAATTTTTAATTTATATACATCCATATAATATATATGAAAAGGTTTAATTAGTACAACATTTTGATAAGCAAATTTTGATCTTTAAAAGCTACTCTAACTACTTTTAATCTTGTGGTATTGGCTCCCACAATTTTCAATTTCTAAATGGCTTTCTATTCTTGTAGGACCAACTTGTGGAAAAAAGGTTCTAACTTATGGAAACCAGTTATCACAGCTCATAAACATCTATTTCATGAAGACTGACTCAAATATCATACTTTAGTTTTCTAATAGGGCAAGAAGTCTACACAAAAATTATTAAATGTAGGGCCAAGTCGTGGAAGAAAGGTTGGAAAAATCAATTATCACGACTCAAAGACATCAATTTCATGAAAGCAAATAGACTTTGACATAATCATTTTATCTTATTTTAATTATTAAACCTATGTAATTCAATATAGATATTTCTCATATATATACGGATATGATGAATAATATGTAGGACCAAGTTGTGGAAAAAAAGTTCAAGTTGTGGAATATCAATTGTCACAGCTTGAAAACATCTATTTCATGAAATAGACTAATATTATTACATAATTAAAATCCTATGGCCAAGATTCAACAAGCATAATTAAAATACTATGGCATAATTAAAATGTTTGATAATGTTTGTCTCTATCCCTCACCTAACACAGCCACTATCTTCATGAGAGAAAATAATAGAGACACCGGGAGTACTGCACCGAATGACGTGACATAATCATGATCGTCTATTAATTATAACTTAATATTAATCGACGGTCAAAATTTTGTCACGTCATTCGGTGCACTACTCCCGATGTCTGTAACATTACTCCTTCATGAGTCCCACCCCAAAATTAATCTGAAAGCAAAAAGGGTGTTGGTCTTACTTTAAGAAAAGGGTTGGGGACAAATTTGCACCATTTAATAAAAATAATATATTTTTTTATTGCTAATATATATTAATTCAATTAAATTAAAAAGTTTTGCACTAAGGATGTTGGTTTTCTCTTTTATCTTTAAAAAGGAGTCTTCTTGTATTGTTTGAATTGGAGAAAAGAATTGTGAAAGAGAGGAAGACTTGGAAAAAGATTAATGAGTTTTAACTTATTTTATAATAAAGAAACCTTTTTAATTTTATATAACTGTAGACCAACTTGACTTAACTAATACGGCACGACTCGTGTGTCATGTCCTGCTGGTCCCAAGCCCATTTTATTTTCGTTTTCTTTCAATTAAATTTGACTGCATGTGGGGCTCCCATTTTAGTATAAAAAAATCTAAATTGGAATAAAATAATAGTTTATTCTTATTTCTTTTTAATTTTTTTTCTATTTTAAATCAAAATTTGTAACTTAAAATTACAAGAAAACCCGTGGTTGATATATTTGAGATAAACTCTTTAAGACGAACAAAATAAATGTTATTTTGAAATGGTTTTTTAGACAAATATACCGAACACGTTTTTATTTCTCACATTTTTAGATAGAATAATATTATATATATATAAAGTGATATGTCATACCATGATTGGAAAAGTAAATTTGACTTTAATTAATAAATTTAAATTAACTTTACAAATTTATTCTCCTGATCATGGTATGACACATCACTTTCACATATATTATTGTATAAAGACTTTGTAAGTATAGTATTATTCTTTCGAATATATTTTCAGACAAACATGTCAATTGCGTTTTAATTTTTCACATTTTTCAATCATTTTCAATATTCTAAAAAGAATAGAAAACATAAACACAGCCTATGTTTTCTAACACTGGTTATAATAACCAATAGTTATATTAACATAAGAAGACATCGAAGCCGTTAAAAGTTACTTAAGTCATTAATGGAATATGAACTTCATTTTAAGTCCGTCAGTGATAATAAGTTCAACGATGTTGTTTTGATATTCAATACATGAATGAAGAAGCAAATCTTTCCAGTTAAAAGAGTAAGTGCCTTTGTTCCGGTAAAATTAGCTAATGCTACTGCAGTCCTCATCAAATCACCATGGGCGGAAGCGCGGAGTTATGATTTGAAACTCTTTTCAATATGATTACAAATACACTATGAGCTTTTGGTTAGAGGTAATTAAAGATTATTGAAATTATGTCATCTTATATTACTTAATTACTCTGTTTAACTATCAAGTAATAAAAGATTCCGATAATCTTGCATTGCCAATACATATTGGAGGTAATCTAATTACCTCAATTTTCTTAGGTAGTGTAAGATTACCAAGGTAATCTCATTTTTGTTACAATTTTATCCATTATTAATAAAAATTTTGGACAATAATGTCCCTGTTTTAAAATAAATTTACATTAATATACTATTTCAATTTTACCCTTGTTTAATTAAGTTTTTAGACAATAATGCCCTAATATTTAAAACAAATAATAGACCACCATCGCCACCCAGCCACCATCACCAACTGCGGGCCAACCACTACCGAAAAGTCGCTAGAGTCCTTGAAAATGACCGAGATTCGCAGGGAGGCTCCGGGAGGCTTCGATATTGTCGTTTCAGACCATATTGATGGCTGAAAACACCCATATTAGGCCGAAAATGGCCAGATCTATTATGACCATTTTCGGCCAGATCTAGGTGAGATCTAGCCGTTAATATCCATGGACCTAGTCGTTAATGGTTAGATCTCGCCGATAATAGCCAGATCTGGTCTGATATGACCGTTTTTAGCCATCAATGTAGCCAGAAACGACCATATAAGAGCCTCGTGGTCACGGTGAGCTACTCAGGCGAATTTCAGAGACTTCCGACGGTGGCGGCGTGGGGAAGGGGGAAATATTGGGGGTTAAAAGAAATTATTCAAAAATTAATAATAAAAAATATTATATTAACATTTAAAAAGAGGGTAATTTAGTAATTTAAATAATATACCCACCAATTTATTCTCCCTAACCAAACATATTAATATAACATACCCAATAACTAACCGAGCATATTTTCCTAAAGATTCCCAATAATCTTTAAGGTAATTTAAGATTCCAGTAATCCAACATTCCTTGAACCAAACGCCCCCTATAAGATAACTCGACATATTCTAAAAGTCACAATACAACCCTTTAATTTTCTTTCACCTTTCTTTTACCTTGTACTTTTTGCATATTTTTCTTTTTATCTTGTCCATTTATTTTATCTCTCGCCCCAACTTTATATATATATGTCACATAAAATTCAATTTTGATTTGTGGGTTTTATTAATTTCCTTTCCAAAAGATCAAATAGCTTGGATTTTTCAGATAATTAACTAAATTTCAATAGTACTTGAGTAATGTTTTAAGTTTGTTATATAATTGATAATTTTGTTTTTTTTTTTTTTTAAAATACGAACTAATGTTTGATTTACTTATATTTGAGATATGAAGTTATTAGATTGAAGTAATAGAGAAAGCCCCTAAAATACATGAAAAGTATGTTGTAATTTACTAATTTTATTATTTTCTCCGTTACCGTCAAATTAGAAGTTGAAGCTCTCAATATCTGACATGTTAATGCTATATATATATATTTTAAAAAGATATATAATTGAGAATCTAAAATATAAGTTATTTTAAGTTTTCTAAGTATGAACTAACAATTATATATTAATCATAAATTTGCTTAGATTTATTTGCATAAATTAATTATTATTAAGTTCAACGGTAAATTTATTGACTAATTAAACATAAAGTATAATAAGTTATGTTAGAAGTTGTATTTGTCTCACATCGTTAAATTGGTGGACTATTATGGTATATATATGTGGTTGGGCTAGCTCTCTCTTCCCTTGAATTGGCTTTTGAGTTTGAGTCCTACCTGAGCTCATTTATCATATATATTGTCCCTCTCTAGCTTGCTTTTGCTTTTTGGGCTTGGATAGAAGCTTTTTCCATCCACCACCACCCATAGACTAAAAAAAAGAGCCCTCAATCTGGTAAGTTTCTCGTGTTTAGTCAAATTAAGTCGTAAGCTCTGCTCTTGGTGGTGCCCTTCAATCAATACCTTTAAGTTTCAGTCTTGCGACCATACTCTCCCCAAAACCCAAAGACTTTGATTTCTCGTTAGGTGTCAGGGGAGTCCTAAAAGCAACATCCATTGATCCCTAGTTGGCACACTTTTTGGGCTTGTATAGAAGCTTTTTTGGGGCTAGGGTGGAAGCTTTTTGGGCAACGGACTTGGGACTTGGGTAGAATCTTTTTGGGCTTGGGTAGAAGGCTTGGGTTCTACCCAAGCCGGTTTATAAAGTTATTACGATGTAAGACAGATTTTTTCAAATTAATTTGTTTGTACATCAAATATTACTCCAAAAATAAAACCAAGAAATGCAGAAATTATTAATATCCTATCTATATCTTACAATGATTTAGTATCACAACAACTATTTCAAAATAAGAGAAGGTCTCTCATGATTATGAGATATTTGATACTGTTTAGTCATGCCAAAATGAGCCATAAGAAGCCATATATGAGAAAGGAGCTCTCCCCCTCGTCTCAAGTGATGAGCATGTTAACTTCCTCTGCCTTGACTTGCCGCATAACTTACCATTTCAACCCAAACATCCTTAACTATCTTCCATTTATCTGATATTTTCATTAATTTTGATGCAAGCTTGTGGGCATAATAGAACATGGATTTGATTGCGTCATCTTTCACTTCGATACTGAGTTTAGTAAATCAGTCCAACCACGAATTCTGTTATTGTCACCGTCACCATCATCTCCACTACTCTGTTCAGTTTGGTTTGATGGGTCGAAATGCTTAATGGAGATTTTTGTGTTTCGTGAAATATTCCCCAACCTCAGAAAGAGTATCTCGACGCCTGAGAACACCCCCCACTCCAACTAGCAACAGTAAAGGATTCTAAACAAGAAGATACATCATATATTTTGACAATACCATGCTCATTTCAGCAACAGTGTTGTTATTTTTAGTTTCGAAGACTCTTGAATATTTGTCCTGGTAATAACAAAGTTCTGTTGCAATGTGCCAGATAAGGATACTTTCATCAAAGTCCATCTCAACACTCTATTTAAGCATACTATGAATTCAAGTGCACGGCTTCCCCTTGTCATCCTGAGGTTTCCTCTATTCTCCTTAGATTGACCAATATCCTTCTTGACATGGTTGAAGATCAATTCTTGCAATTCTTGGGGATTCGTTTCTCTTCCTCTATGTTCGTTAACTCGATCATGTTCCCTGTTCACATGGTTGAAAATTTGCAATTCTTCGGTCACCTGTGTATAAGACGTTCTACAACAGCCCTTTCCTAGTAGTTTATTCCTGTACTGCTGCATTTGCAGTAGTAGTTTATCCACAAGCCATTGTTTTTTCAGTAGTGTAACAATCAGATGGAGCCCCACGATTTTACAGTCAATTTTCTTTGATGCAAAGACTTGTAAAATTGTATTGCCCAATGGAATTTGACCATCGTGGTAGTGAAAGTGTTGCTTCCAAAAGATACATGGGTTGTAGGATGGTATAGCTCTTCTTCCGCCCAATGAACCAATGTCTAGATTGATCAGAGAAGAATAGAACAATAGCAGCATATATCTCAAGAACGATAGCTATACCCAACAACAAGAAAGTTAACCACACATCAAACTTGGAATATTTCTGCTTGTCAAGAAAACAGAAAATCACCAACTCAAAGGTGGTGAGACAAGTAGTGATAACCCGGCGAATTAGACCCCAACGAGTATGAATTACGATGGCCTTGGTGTATATAGGACTGTAAACAAACCGAGCCGAGCCGAGCCGAGCCGAGCAGAGCAGAACTGAGCTTTCAGCTTATCAAGCTCGACTCATATGCTATAGGATCGAGCTCGAGTTCAAACTTGAGCCTATCGAGTCAAGGAAACTGTGCTCGAACTTGAGCTCGAGTTTGAGCTGGCTTGTGAGCTCGATTTCGAGCCAGGCTCGTTAAGGCCAAGTCAACATTGGTTTGACTTGCACCAATTTCAGCCTTACAGGCTTTTTTTGCTCTTGAACATGTTTAAATACACAATTTTGCATAAAAAATAGCTACTGCATCTTCAATCATATTAACCATGATAGTTTTGTATGGAAAATTAAGTTAAGTGAACTAAATTTTTTATTTTAGTTTACTTCACTTAATTAATATTTGAGCTACAAAAACAAAAGCATGTGATTGTATCAAAATACAGTTCTAATTTTAATCTAGTAGTAACTACTAAGTTTACATCTAAATACAATCCAGGACATCAAAATAACAGATGTCCAATAATCAAAATATAGGTAGCTGTAATATGTAGATGGTTGTCTATGTCTTGTATCGAAACCACCATCAAAATTTGTTAGATACCCAGCCTTCGCCTGCAATTACAACACACAATTAACTAATGAGCACGTGCCTAAATTGATGAACACCTAACTAGATTTCATTTAACCAATATCCACAACTCACAAACACAATTCAATTAAGAAAAATCAAGCAAATGACCTCTATTTCCCCATGCAAAATGACCTCTGATAGAATTTAAGGTGGCCCTGACTCCTCACCTAAGAAGGCCTCGTTGAATGAGAGGATTACCCTCTCTTATAATCTAGTAGCTAGGTTTGAGCATGCCTAGTCGGTGTGGGACTCCAATACTCGCCCTCGCGGTCAAGCCCATATGTTGGGTCATGCCTGCTATTAGAGGTAGTTGCTAGCTCTAACTCCTCACCCGTTGGTCAAGCACCCAGCTCAACTGAATTTGGACTCTGATACCATGATAGAATTTGAGGTGGGTCTGACTCCTCACCCAATAAGAATTACCCCCTCTTATAAACATGTAGGCTTGAGTGTGCCTAGTCGGTGTGGGACTTCAACACTCCCCCTCATGGTTAAGCTCATATATTGGGTCATGCTTGTTATTGGAGGTAGTTGTTAGCTCTAACTCCTCACCTGTTGATCAAGCACTCAGCTCAACTGAACTTGAGCTATAATACCATGATAGAATTTGAGGTGGGCTTAACTCCTCAACAAATGAGGTCTTGTTGAATGAAAGAATTACCTCCTCTTATAAACCAATAGGCTTGAGCATACCTAGTCGGTGTGGGACTCCAACACTTCCCCTTTCGGTCAAGCCCATATGTTAGGTCATGCCTGTTATTGGAGGTAGTTGTCGGCTCTAACTCCTCAGCTATTGGTCAAGTACTCAATTGAATTGAACCTGGGCTCTGAGACCATGATAGAATTTGAGGTGGGACTAACTCCTCGCCCAATAAGGCCTTATTAGGTGAGAAGTCAAGCTCATTTCAAATTCTGTCAGCCTTTACTGTCCAATTATTTCTCCAACTATTTCCCCACGCTCAAATCTCCTTTACTGCCTAATTCCAACAACATCCACATCACAAACAGACAATATAGAACAAATTTCCATAGCATAAAGAACCACTCTAGAACCAGAAAATAACCCATAAACCATGTACCTATGCATGCCTCCTGCCATACCCAAACCATGTACTGAATATGAATCCCAAGAACTTATGGTATAGGAAAATTGATCTCCAATGGTTGTTGTTCTTCCTGAGATGACAAAGGAGGAGTAATTAAGGTTTAGTTAGAATAAAGATAATGTAATTATTGAATTTAATCAAAACAATATTCAATATCACCTACTTTGCACCATTTCTTCACCCCATTCAAAGAGCGACACCAATCACATCCACATAAGAGCATCTCCACCATGTTAGGAGCTAACGATGATTGATACGTGTCAATAACCCTACTCCTAGTGTTGAAAGTAGACTCAAAAGCAACCACAGTGATAGGGATGGCTAATATGTCACTAGCCATGGTAGAAAAAATTGGGAACTTTGTTGAATTTGCCTTCCACCACTGTAAAGCATCAAAAATCGCAGAACCCCCCACACATTTATGGTATCCCTCTCCCAAATAACAGTCTAACTTTGATTTACTTGGCTCGACCTTCTCGACCACATTCAGAAAGCTACTAAAATCATCCCAATCCTCCAGTTTGGCTGCCGCTACACTCGACCCCTCACTAATAGTCTCAAGTCCATCCCCTCCTCACGTAGAATTGCGAGCAGCAGTTAATGTTTTACTAGCATCAACATACTCCCTATATGCCTCATACAAGGCATCTCGATTAGTATCAGCATCAGAATTTGCCTGCGCTTCCGGGTCAGGATACATCTTACCACTGAATGACCCTCATCTTCAATCTAGGATCCAATACAGTGGCCACGACTATTAGCAGATTACATTCCCCTAATATTTGTCAAACTTTTCTTTCATTTTCCAAACCATGGTCCTTATAAATTCATCTTCATCTTCACTCTTACTATCCAACACAATTTTGATTAGACAAACTTGTTTTAGAAACAAGTTTGATGTCAAATAGTAACTCCCTGATATGAGATTGGTCGCACCACTAAACACCTTCAAAATATTACAAAGTTTCTCTACTTTGTCTCAATCATCCTCATTGGGACAATAATGGTAACTCATATACATCTCCTTCAATCTAGGAAAACACATCTAAACTTGATTGTCATTGCCAGCATATTATATGTTGAATTCCACCATGTTTTGCAATAAAAAATAAGCTTGCGAAACAGCAATCGCAATTCTTGAACAATCTTAATTTGAAAAAACCTTAAGGCCGCTTTCTAAGGCATTGATATATAACACATTGTCACAGATGTCATCAATAATGTGTCTAATTTGATAAAGGTCATATTGAACAATCAAGTTCAAGATATGTGTACCACATCTTACATAAAGCAACTTGCCCCCACATATGAGCTTCCCCATAGCTAGGAAATTTTCCTTCAAGACTTTGATTGCAACATCATTGCTTGAAGCATTGTCCATTGAGATTGTGTGGACCTTAGTCTCAATTCCGCACTCCATCAAGCACTTGAAAATAGCATCAGAATTGGTGACACTAGTATGAGGAGGAGGCAAATGAACAAAGTTCAGGACCCGTCTATTCAACTTCCAATTATCATCAATCCAATGCCCAATCAACACCATGTATTCCATCCTCTAATTGCCTGAATATTCCATATATATGTGGTGAGACTGATCTTTCTAACACCCTTCAATACCATATTCAACTTTTGCTTCTTATTTTCATATACTTTCACACAATCATTCTTGCAATTATTACGCAAAATTAGACTCCATTCAGGAATCTCATACTTCATCATATTGTTCAATCCCTCTTCCTCCACAACAGTAAATGGATGCTCATGCATCAGTAGTCAATGGGCAATAAGTTCCTTCATCTTAAGCATATCAAACTGGCCTCGTAGAGTAGGCAACATAAGAGATGTACTTTGAGAACTGGAAGGGGGAAAATTAATTTGTTGTTGCCTCAAGGAAGCTAATCTCTTCGCACACCTCTTCAAATGTCTATTAAATTGGGTAGTGCTTCCAGTGGTAGTAATTTTCAGCTTGGTTTTATAGTGGATGCACTACACCTTCTTTATACCACCACGAACAACCACCTCCCTAAATTATGTCCACACTGCTAATGTCTTAGCTCTCTTCTTCCTATGAAGTGGATTTTCATTGTTCACTACATTTTTGGGGCTACTAACACTTTGTTCCGTATGGGTAGTGGTTGTACTTCTATAGATGTTATGATGATCAACTGCTTAAATTGTAACTGTATCGTCGATGTCATCCAATGTCGGGGTGCTTGAGGAACTGCCTTCGGAGGCCATAACTATAGTTGAAAAATAAGAAACCATCATTAAGGAAACACACAAACTGCAAAATCCAGCAACACACACAAACCATAATCAATTAAACATCATTAAAAATACTTCTAATTGATAGACATTATTTAAAAGTCAACATATTGTCTGTCAAGCTCTAAGCTCGAAGAATCTAACATTTATTTAAAGGAATAAAGGTTTATTACTATTATGGGGATGGCGGTTGTTTTGGAATTTGCAAATGGGGCTTTACTGTTATGCTACAATACTAGTAAACGTGTGTGTATTAACTGACACATAGTGGCCTGTCTTCGCAAGTGCAAACTGACACACAGTGGCGTGATTCAAAATCAACCCTATAAGCCTACAACAATCAATTTTTCATAATGTGCAAAATGAAGATGCCAAACTTCACTTATTTCTTAACACTACTTTTCATAATGTGCAAACATGGCCCAAAATTCATCATCAATTTATCAAATATTGTCGTTTTCAAGCAGAGAATTTATGAACTGTGTGTAATTAAACCCTAAACTATGTTAATGAACCTTAACGAATTCAGAGAAGCATTTGTGAGTTTGGATACTTACTGATTGTGCTTCCTCTTGCCAATTTTGTGCTCAAATTGGAGAAAATAATTGTTTTGCACTTTGGGGATGAAGTTGCGATTCCTCCACGTTGTCAATCATCAACGAAGGCAAGAACAATGGATAGGTGATCGGCGACCGCAAGCACAGGGGATGATCATGATTCGTGATTCACAGTGGACAAATTTCTACTTTTGGGGATTTAGGGTTTGTGAGATTGTGTATAGGGCTTGCTCAACTTGGGGGAAATTGAATTGGAGGTATATAGCAGATCATACATGAATCCTAGTTCAATAGTGATCACACTAAAAACATCTTTATGAGACATATCCTTTAATAAAGGCTCAATGCTTTCTCGCTCGATGTCGCTGTTGCTCAAATCTGCAAAGAGACACTTGTATATATGAAATAAAGCATAGGCGAATATGATCTTTTGATCAGAATTGAATTCGTTTCCAGACTCAGACGTGTTTATTTTAAAAGCCGGAGCATCTATCATGAAGTCTCTTTCCACTTTGTATCCCTCGGCAAGATACAATGGGTACTCATCCAAGAATTTGGGGTAATTGGAATCAGCAGCAGCCGAAGAGAGCACCCATTCTTTAAGTTGATTACTGCTTGCTGACCAGAGAGTCCATGTCCTCTCTCCATACTTGATAAACCCAACAATAATCATTGGTATTGCAAGAATTGAAATCCGCGAGCCATTCCATGCAGTTAGAAAGGTCAATACTGTGGTTAGTGTTTGGAAAAGTAACTGAAATGCGTGCCTTAGGTACAACTCATTGTCTTCCAAAGAGCATGCTGTAATAGTGTCTGGGCCACCCAAATGCAACAGAAAAAACGGTGCCCAAAACGCAGCAATCTCACCATTGGAATCAGGAACACCACCATTGCCGTAGATTTCTCCTATGTTATTTAAGAGCACGCCAAGGGCCATAGATGCCACAGCATCCGCCAGCAAGTAGGCAGACCAGACCACAACTTTAATCCAAGTTTTGGGAATGTACTTCCTGTGGTTGCCCAGAAAAATTAGAAGCATTTGTGAGGCGAGGCTGAGGAAAACCAATGACCTTAGCTCCCAATCCTTCCACAGTTTTCTTATTCTTGGAGGAAAAACCTCCATCATCATCCTCCTCTTCATCAAGATGAAGCCGCTAACAACTGAAAATATACATGAAAATTAATTAAGATGTGTACAATGTCATAGCAAAGTTAATATGTATAGAAGAAGGAAATTGACAAGTAGAAGATCAGTTACACATGCATCTGTGAGTATCATCGGAGAGATTATCTTTCACCAGAACTAGTTTTCAGAAGAGATAAAGAAAGTTCATGTACGTTCCTATATATGAAATTCCTGAACCATTGGTTTCATTTCAGACATTAATTTTATCAGGTGAACCAGCTGATTTAAGTTTTCTGGTGTGTGTGAACGCATTGACAATATTCTTAATTGTCCCGTGGTCTTTTTTTTTCTTATAAAAAATATATACCCTGCGAGTTTCTTGATATGTATATTATTGCTGGGGATGCTGCTCAGAAAATGGGTTGGAGTCGCTGGATGGTTAAGTCAATTTCAAATAAAAAAGGCGCTGTTTCTTGATTTGGCGCAAGTGTTGAAGTTTCTCTGGTGCTGCTCAGAAAATGGATTTAAGTCAATTTGGATTAAATTAACACTTTATTAACTAACTTCAATTAGTACTTTATTCCCTTACGCTAACCCACCCACCACTATATAATATGAAATAGAAATAAAATAAATTAATATAAATTTAATTTAGCTGCCAACTCAAACTCTGTCCGTTAGTAATCATTGTATTTGATGTTTCTTTTCCCAATTCATTGCATGTTCTATTCTTCATATTCTTGAACAAAATTATATATTTATCTATCACTGTCTAAACAAACAGTAGCTTTCATATTTTAAATTCTGGTACAATTTTTTAAGAAATGCTAAGAAACGTACACCAAATCCAATTCACTCAATTTAGGGATATCATGGTTAATTTTAACAGAAAAAAAAAGTCTTAGATACCCCCTATGTTTAATTTTAGTCTTTCAATTTCAAATTTAAAAAGTAAAAAATTAGATACATATTAAGAAGAACAAAAAAAAAAAAAAAAATTAAATAAAANGCTGTAGGATTCCTTTTAAGTTATTAATTCCTTTTTGGGTTGGGCTTAGGAATAGGAATTCTTGTAAAACTAGGTTTAATCCCTTAAACCTAGTATATAAACATTCTTTTCTCTTGTTATGTGTGTGAGAACAATTCATTCATTGTAAACGAGAGAAGTGAGGCATATTGCAATAATATTGACTCAGCTGGACGTAGCCTACATTGGGTGAACCAGGGTAAATCGCGCGTATTACATTCTTTGTTTACTGTTTGTTTTGTTTAATTATTATTATTTTGTTCCTGTTGCTTCTCTATTTCGTTCAGGTTTGACTACATCGCAGATCTGAGCAAAGGAGCCACATGAGTCGCAAGTATTGAGAAAAAAAAAAAACAGAAAAGAGAAACGGAGATTGATAGTCCATGGCTATTGAAGAAGCAATCATTTACCATGCGGCTGAGAACTTAGTTGATGCATGGGTACGCTCTTATTGTCCAGTTAATTCAAGAGTGGATACAGAATTCAGACAGTTCATGTAGAAGCTTAGAGATACTCTAAAAATCTTGGAACAAAAGAAGTGCTCTGGCAATTGATAACTGGACGATCAAGCTTCTGCAAGCTGTTTATCTGGCAGAGGAGGCCATACACACCTTCTTCCTAAGTACAAATTTGCAGAAACAGAAAGTTTCTATTAAGTTTCCTTCTTTCTTGAGGTCATCCAAGGTGCAATTTCGTTTCAGCAATGAGATGAAAAAAAGTTTGGATCAGCTCACTGACTCGGTATCCGTCGAGCCGCGCAAAAGAACTTCTGATGCAAACCCTAAACCCACTGTCAAATGTTTCTATGATATTATCATAAAATGTTGTGAATTTTTTGATGAAAAAAAGCAGTGCTTGCAAACAGTTTTTCATCAGATAAATACTGAAGAAGATATTTTTTGTTTCGATTCTGAAATTTCGGAATTAAGTAGATTAATTTTGACTAGTGAGAAGCTTCTGATATCAGTGGTGGGTGTTTCAGGCTCTGGCAAGACAACTCTAGTGAAAAGAGTTTACAACCATTCAGAGATAAAGAAAATTTTCCATAACTGTTTCTCCAAATTTTAAAGAGAAAAATCTATTAGTTCAGATATTGAAGCAGGTGACTGAGGTTAGAGATGAAGAGAAATTGCCACTCGAGAAGTTGCAGGAGAAGCCTTGTATTAATTTATTAAACACTCAGAGGTACTTAATTGTCTTGGATGATGTCCACGCACCTGCTATATGGGAGAAACTCCAAGTGGTCTTTCCAATCTCATCAAATGGTAGCAGGGTCATCCTAACTAGCCGTGACCCTAATATAGCAACTCATATTGATCCAACAATTCCTCTTCTCCGAGTAAATCCACTGACTGAGGACGAAAGTCGGAGTTTGTTTTCGAAAAGGGCCAGAAGAGAAACAGGAGACGAAGTGTTTTCTCAGGGATAGATTCGGGAGAAAATCTTGCGAAAATGTGGGGGTCTACCTATTGCAGTATCCGTGCTGACTCGCTTTTTGTCTAATATAGAATTTAGCACTGCTGCATGGTTAGGGGCGATTGAGAATACAAAGGGAAAGAAAAAAGGAGAAGAAAGAGTGGTTAGTGATAATAGCAAGCAAAGACAACAAAAGAAAGATGGAATGAGAGACTATACTCAGCAAGGAGCTGATGCACCAGGGGAAGAAAATCACTCAGCTTCCTTAGAGGAACCCAGTCCTTCAAATATTTTGGCGTTGGGCTATCATGGCCTACCTTATCCTCTAATTCCATAACTCATTTGTTTATGTCTTTTCCCCAGATCACATGAAATCCCCATTAGAAGGTTGTTTCCACTATGGATTGCTGAGGGATTGATGAAACCGCGGGAGGTGGAAATTTGTCTTGAAGACCTGGCGGAAAGTTGTCTTAATGAGCTGAGGGATAGGAACTTGGTCGAGGTAGCAAGTGTGAGGTTAGATGGAAGCCCCAAAACATGTTTTGTGCCAAGTACTGTATATGATACTATCTCTCTAATTGCAACGAGAATGGGATGTTTTCACATACATTCTCACTCAGATTCAACATCAAAATCACCAAACTTTAACATCCAGAGGCTTGTGGAGTATGTTGACATCAAGAAGCATTCTTCCTCAGACACAGAAGTTCAACATCTACGTTCTTATATATCCTTTAACAGCGGAACGAGAGGTAAACTCCTTCGGATGCAGTAGGAAAATTCCTGAACAAGATAGTCACTAGAGGTTTTGGATCGCTCACCGTACTTGATCTAGAAGGTGTCTACAAGCCAGTGCTACCGGAAACACTCGGAAGAAAACTGCCGCTTCTAAGTTACGTACGTTGGTTTGAGACGAACTTCCCTAAACTCAATTCCAGAGTCAGTAGGTGATCTTCGTTGGCTAGAGAATTTAGATGTGAAGTACACTTCAATAACCACGTTACCTATGTCTATCTGGAAGGCATACAACCTTCGGCATCTCTCTATGCACGGTATTTTTCTTGAAATTACGATAACTGACAATGGGTTTCCAAGGAACCTTCAAACCTTATGGGTTGTAGTAATAGGCGATAGCAGGCGTGTAGTTAACTGGTTGAAAAGGTTGAGGTTTATAAGGAAATTCGGATGGACATGCCACACAAACTCAATTTGAGAACTAGCTCACTGGGTTTTGCAACAGGCCAGTCTTCGGTCTTTGCGGTTGAAATCAGTGGATGACAATAATAAACCTTCACTTATCCATTTTCCATCCTTGTTCAGTCACACAAAGCTGTCAAACTTGTATTTGGTCGGAATGTTCAATTGACTTGACATAAAAAAAACTTGACAGTAATCTTAAAGTCCTTGCATTCTCAAGGTCTCATCCATCAGAAGACCCAATGCAGACACTAGAAGGGCTGGAACACCTGAAAGTCCTTAGGCTTTTCACAAATTCCTACTCGGGGAAAAAGATGCATCGTCTTAGTGGCAGCCGTGCATTTCCCCAACTCCAGGTTTTGAAGCTATGGATGCTAACGGAGTTGATAGAATGGACTATCGACAAAGGAGTCATGCCTTTCCTAAGATATTTAGAGATTAGATGGTGCAAACGTCTGGAGAAGCCAATTGGGTTGGAGAATGTGACTTCCCTGAAAGAATTGACCTTAACCAGTATGAAGAAGGATTTTGTAGATAAAGTTAAAGAAGGCATTGGCAAAGACATAGTTGTGATTGAAAACCACTGGAACTTTCAACCTCTATTTGTGAGTAGTTTTCATCTTTTTTATTGCCTTGTTCATCTAACATTGTTCATATTATTGCATTTTCTTTTCATCTACTGATTCTTTGCTTTGAAACAAGTTTCAAAAGCAATCTTTTGTTTTTCATTTTCCTCTTCATCCGAAATTTGTTTTTTTCCTTTTGTTTCCCAATGTGAACTTCCGTAGTTGAATTTATTGTTTCCATCTCAGGATTAAACAATCATCTTGTTTTCCTTTACATACTGAGATTATTTCACTTTACATACTGTATTAATTATGAAAATATAGTGAATTTCTCATGATGTTTTGGTCAAGTCGATCATGACTTTCTCAGCATTCCAATTTATCTAAATGTATTGAAAACAGTCATGAAATTCCCCTATAAGTTTGCCCTGTTTATTGCTATGGAAAACAGAGTTGAGTAAAGGAATGGCTTCTCCACCCATTCTAATGCATAGAAAATGTACTGAAAACAAACACTCACATATAAAACAAATTCATCACCAAACAGCACCTTTATTGTTTCAATTGACTTAAACCAATCATCTCCAAGAAAGTCATCCTCCAATGACTCCAACCCATTTTCCGAGCAGCATCCTGGAAACTTCAAAAGAAACAAGGCCTTTATAATTTCAAATTGCAACAGAAAAAAGGGTGCCCAAAATGCAGTAAGCTCACTTTTGGGATCGGTGACACCACCCTTCTTATAGATATCTCCCAACTCATTTAAGCATAGTTGCCACAGCATCTGCCACCAAGTAGGAAGAGCAGACGGTTGCATTGAACCAATTTTTGGGAACATATTTCCTGCGGTTGCCCAGAAGGATTAGAAGTATTTGTGCCGTGAGGCTGAGGAAAACCAACGACCTTATCTCCCCTTCTTTCCACAGTCTTCTCATTTCTGGAGGAAACACCTTCGTCATCACTCTCTTCTTCATCAAGATCGTGCTGCTAGCAAGTAGCAACTGAAAATTAACATACATTAATCAATTATATATAAATAAATAAATAAAAAGTTTGGAAAATCTCGGGGCTTCTTTAAATGATTAAACGACAGAAAAAGCTTCCGTATATGGTACGACAAATGAACCAATATATGGATAAACTATTGGAAAACCACCGATTTAGAACGTCCTTTAAACCAGGGACCGGAGAACTGCAAGAGCAAATCTTCAAACATGTGACAACGGTGAAAGCGTTAATAGTACTGGGCCGGGCTGGGTGGGCTAGGCTATAAGCCTAGATACAAAGTAAAGTCCAAATGATTTATAATTCTGAAGTTGATTTCAGTAACTAGTAATTAGTAAATGTAATTATGTAAATGTAAATAAAAATCAATTAAATTGTAATATTACTGGGAAATAAAATAAAAAGAATCCATTAACCAGTAACGTGATTCCTAGTATATAAGTTATCCCCTATTAAACTTAATATTTTAATTGTTTCATAAAGATGATAGGAAACTCCTTCGATAAAGAGAGTATTAAAAAAAAAAAAAAAAAAAAATGACATAAGTGTCGGAATTAGTTATGGGCGGTGATGAGTGAAAGATTGACAAAGAAGACTCAAGGAGTTTATGACTTATACAAAGAGTGTTGACATGTGAATATGGAATGTTGATATTCTATTTTCTCACCTAGAAAGATTACAAATATTATTATGAGATATTCCATTTTCTTACTTAGAGTTGTGATATTGTGTTTCCTTACTTAAAGAGATTACATATATTATAGCAATATTATATTTCTTTGCATAGTTACTATACTTTTGTATAAATAGGTTATGTATACACATACAAAAAACAATTCAATACAAATAATTCAATTCAATTAAGTACAGTTCTTGCCCTCTCAAAGATATTTTTTAAGTATACTTCGACTTTTTTCAATTATCTCTTGTTCTCTTAAAAATATCTTTCGGGGACACTCCGACTCTCTCTAATTGTCTCTCTTGCCCTTTCCATTTTGACATGGTATTAGAGCTTCTCTCTTAATTGCGACAATAAGGGTAGTCTCATTCAACAATGTTTTGAAATTTTTTTTACTATAAGCAATGCATTAATCTTGGGAAAATTCTACACACCTATTAAAATGATGTCAACTTTGTTAAATGCAATGGCTTTTTAATTTTAATTTTATTGGCTTAGGTCATTAATAGATCAACTCGTTTGTAATTTATTTTATAATGAGTAGTATTCAGTTTCATTTTATAACCGCATGATTCGTTTGATTAATTTGAATCTTTCATTAAATTTTTTTTCTTAATTTTATTTTTTAAAAAGAGCATAACAAATAAGATGAATATTTTATAATTTATTTTATTTTTTAAGATTTTAGCATAATTGCTCTAAAGTTATTCTTAATTTATATCATTATTCTCAAATCCTAACATGAGGAGTGCTAGGCTCCTCTTTGCAACGTGGCTGAGTTTGTTTTCTATAGGGAGAATGACATTTTCCCATCCAAGGTTTGATGAAATGACACTGTCCCACCCGTCAAGTTTCAAACTTGACACTTTCCCACCCTTCATTAGGTTATGTTAGTATTTTCTGTTAATATTTGATTGAAAAGACGAAAATACCCTTAAATATTTTATTTCTTAATTAGTTTATTATAAATTAAAATTTAGTTAATTCAAAGTCTTTATTCAATTATTTATTAGTACAAGTATAAAGATACATTTTTTCATTATTTATTCAATTAATTAGGAATATTGATTTTTTTTATGTTAATTAATAAAAATAAAAAAGCATTATAAATAATAGTGATGTGATATTGATGACATTATAAATAAATATTAAAATTATTTAACTTTAAACAATTTTATAGCATTACTTCTAACTTTTTAGGTAGGGTTAACTATTTTTTTTTTTTTTGAATTTTTAATATCTGACTTTTTGGCTAATTAAAAAATAATAATTTTTTTTTAAAGTAAAATATTTAAGGATATTTTTGTATTTTCAGTAAAACATTAACGAAAAACATAACAGAACCTAACAAAGAGTAGGAAAGTGTCATTTTGAAACTTGATGGGTGGAAAAGTGTCGTTTTGCCAAACCTTGGGTGGGAAAATGTTCGTTCTCCCTTTTCATACTATAAACAAACAATAATGTCATAAGTACAAATTGATTTTTTTATCCTTTAACGAAATTTTTCCTTTTACACCCAACAAACTTTATAAACGTTTCTTAATCACCCCATCAGATTTTAATCAAAATTCTGATTTCATGGTTAAAAGTAACAAAAAGATACTGACTACAGTGGGTTGAGAGTAATTATTAGTATAGTACCATACAGAGGTTGAGAGTAATTACAAGTACGGACAAAATAAAACTTTATTGTTTTTAAAAATTATATAAATAGATAAAGCATTCAAAGATGAGCATTTTTTATACTATTATTAGCTCCGTTTGGTTCACAATTTTGTGTTTTGGGAAAAGTTTTTTGAAAAAAGTTAAGAAAAAGTTGAATTGGGCGGGTATTACGATGTAGGATTTACAAATTATAAATACCCTCTATGTTTGTTTTTTTACAAAACACCCCCTATAATAAAACATTAAAAGTTAACAAAAACACCCTCAATCCACCTTCAAATACGGACAGCCGGCCACCACCGTCGGAGGGTGGTTGGAGTCGCCGTAACAAAAACATTAAAAATATTTAGGGGTATTTAATTAAATTAACAAATTTAGGGGGTTTAAAAGAAATTGAATAAAGTTGAATAATATTGTGAGTTTTTGGGTATTTTACTGTTTAACTTTTTTAGGAATACTAAAAGTAGTATTCCCAAAATCCAACCAAACGAAGCGATTGTTACTATATCATGTCGGAAATTTTTTCAACCACCAAATTCCGGCATTGGTGACCATTTCTGACAGCCCCTTCTGGCCACTGTATTATTTAAGAGATTATAAATTTTTTAAAATAAATAAATTTTAGACCTCATTTAATATTTTATATAAGTTTATATTTATTATGCATAAGGGTATATGAGGTGATTTGATTAATGTGTTCTTTAAAAAGTTTTAGCACGTAGATTTAAGTTATAAAATTTTACTTTTTCTATCAAGTGATTTTATTTGAAAATTAGTGATAAATTTGTAAAAATAAAAAATAAATAAAAAATCTTAAACTATATAGATTAAGTGAAAAGTGAGGAAAAACAAACAACCCCTTAGTCAGAATGTCAGCGATTCACAGATTCAATGAAACATATTGCAAGATCAATTTCTTAATCATATTAAGATGGTTTTTCATTGATTTAGATGTTCTTTTGAACTTTTTTTTTCCATTGTTATTTCCTTTGACGGTCATTGTTGATACAAAAATTCGTATCAACCTGAGAGAACCGATTGACCTCGATAGAATCGGAATGGATGTGTGCATGATTTAATGTAAACTAGCAATGTAAAGCAAATATGCAATAAAGTAAATGGCACGAGACAATTTTTAAAGTAGTTCGACAAGTTAGAACTTGAGCCTACGTCTACTGTTATCTTATTGCTTCAGTGAGCTTACAATAAGAAATATATTATGCCTAATGAATTTTGCTAACCTCTCTCTCATCGTTTAAGGGAGTATTTATACAAGTTGTGATAAAAGGAAATGGAGATAAGTTCGGGATTGTTGATCAAAGTTGATTTGCAATCCCATGATTTCGTGATTGAGCGCTGAGATTGTGCTGCCAGTGGTGTTTATCTTATCCCTTCCAAAATACCAGAGATTGAAGCTTATCTCTGATTTCATTGAACAGCTGTTAGGATTGGTTGTTGTAACGAGCTTCACCTGAGTCGAACTTACTCTGGATCAAACTGGTTCTGGGTCGAGTTTGTTCTTGGTCGAACTACATCTCTGCGAGCTTTTGAGAGCTATGAGCTTTCTGGCAAAATCACACACAACATTTTCCCCCTATTGTTTGGAGGTTGTGTCGAGCTTCAAATACTGAAGTTGATTGATTTGTCGCTTAGATTGAATTCTTTCGTTTTGGTTTAACTCGCACATAGCTCACTGAGATTATCTGGGCTTCACCACTCGACTTTGACTTCACCTAACGTACTTGAGACTTAGCCTCTTGTTATAATGCTGTTGAATTTGAAATTTGAAATGAGGGGCACAAGGGTAATTTCTGAGTTGACACATCGCATTAAATGCGACCAACTTTTGGCAGTCACTTTTCGTAGCGCGTGGACCATTACAGCTGGCCACGCATGGAACGAAGTGACATGCATTGCTACTCACGGAGTCAAAACAATGTGTGTCGGCAGTTATCATTGCTCAATTCGATGGTTGATTGCCTTTCCTAGATCGTTGCCACGTGTAACCATTGATCGGTCAAGATTGCTCGATAAATGGAGAGCTGCGATTCGTCTCAAATCAATGGCTTAGATTGACTCCCACCGTTTTGGCTTCCCGCTGGCCACTATAAAACGTGTTGTTTGCCCTGATTCTCCTATTCTTGCAATCTTGAGAGTTTTTTTACGTGGTCTTCTTCTTCTCTGCTATCCTTACTTCTTGCTTTCATGATGACTTTTTGGCAACCTTTCCATAACACGCATTTAAATATGTTCTCTTTACACCCAACAAACTTTATATACGTTTCTTAATCACCCCATCAGATTTTGATCAAAATTCAGATTTCATGGTTAAAAGTATCAAAAGACCACTGACTACAATGGGTTGAGAGTCATTATTAGTGTAATACCATAGGGAGGTTGAGAGTAATTACTGGTGCCGGCAAAAATAAAAGTTTATTGTCTTTAAAAATTATATAAATAGATAAAGCATTCAAAGATGAGCATTTTTATACTATTATTGTTACTATATCATGTCAGAAATTTTTTCAGCCACCAAATTCCGGCATCGATGACCGTTTTCGATAGCCTCTTCTGGCCACTGTATTATTCAAGATATTATAATTTTTTTTAAATAAATAAATTTTAGGCCTCATTTAATATTTTATATAAGTTTATATTTATTATGCATAAGGGTATGTGAGGCGATTTTATTAATGTGTTCTTTAAAAATTTTCATTGTTTAAATTTAATTTACAAAATTTACTTTTTCTATCAAGTGATTTTATTTGAAAATAAGTGATCAATTTGTTTTTCAAAAAAAAAAAAAAGTGAAAAATGAGGAAAAACAAACAACCCCTTAGTCAGAATGTCAACAATTCGCAGATTCAATGAAACATATTACAAGATCAATTTCTTAATGATATTAAGATGGTTTTTCGTTGATTTAGATGTTCTTTTGAACTATTTTTTTCTGTTGTTATTTCCTTTAACAGTCAATATATGTTTTCTTTATTTTAATAAAAAACAATAATATATGATAGTTATTTGATATCGATAAGCTAAAAAACCTTTCAAAAGGGTGGAGAAAAATATCCTTCATTCTACCTTTACTTTATATATATAAAGATTAATAGAATGATTCACAAGTTTAATTTGGAGAAAAATCTAAAATCTAGCACAAAAGTTTTTGAAATGTTTAGACAAGACTAAGGCGGCGTTTGGTACCGTGTCTGATAACTATGTCATGTTGATTACTGAATAACTATGAATAAATAAGACTAAATTAAATATTTATGATATATTTGCTTGTAATTTTTGAAAATCTGATTATAAGTATTAAGTGTTTGTTTTTACAAATTTTAAATATATGAAAATTATGCCTTTACATAAATATCCTTATCAACATTACCGATGATATATATTTATAGTTTGCATTACAAATCATGAATTTGAGAAAAACGAAAATATTTTGATTTTGTAGATTAATAATTTGATTTGTTATGATAAAAGTAATATAAAAACGTGATAAAATGTGTTAATAGTGAATAAGGTTTCAAGAGGTGTGATTGGAATTTAAATAAACACGTGATATTTTTGGAGAGGTCATTTAAGACAAACAAATAAATCTTTAGTCTTGAGTTAAAAGCCAACATTTTTAGTTTTTTTCATTTCGAGGAATATGACTGATTCTCAGTCTGAAGTGGTAAAACCAAATAACCAATAAATATCTGGTAAAATATTTATTTTTTCTAAGTCTTTAGAAATTAAAACAAACGGGCCCCAAAGAATGGTAAAAATGAACTTCATAAATGAACCAGAAAAGGAGCTTCAAGTTGACATTGCAAAGGCAAAATTATTTGGGTTGTTCTTCGATCCCCCTAAGGTTTTAACAATTAACAAGTGTCCATGAGATTTCAAAAATAACATGAATCCCCTTACTGCTAGTGAGCTGTTAGAATTTACAATATAATGAGTTAATAAATATTATCTAATTGCCTATTTGCCTTTTATTTTAACACAAAAAACTTAACGATAGAAGGATTTTTGTTATCACTATAGTTATAGGGAGATTCTAAATATTTGATTATACCTAAGGGGAATTATTTTTAATGAACCCAAATTATTTCATAAAAAATCTTGGGAGATTAAAAGGATTCTAATTTCTAAATTAAGAAATAGGATATTTAGATACACAATGATATATATCTTTTAATAACCTAATCCTTTTAGGATTCATTACTTATCGAAGTGCTTATTAAAGACAATAATATTAAAAGGTATTATGATAAAAGATTTCGAAAGGATGTATTATTTTAGCTTTTAATGAGAATATTAATTCAAATGGGAAAGAGATAATTTTAGGAGGAAACCAAATGTCTATGATGTGATATAAATCCCTTAAAAAGGATATTATCTTTGCTTTCCTATTCTACAAAATTCCATTATATAAAGGACTTTAGTTCCAAGGGTACAGTAAATTCTTTTAAAATCTTAAATATTCTTATAAGCTAAAAAATATTGAAAATAGATTAAGCAATTATTTTTGTCAGAATATAAGTTTTTAAGTTTCATTAACACAAGTAAAATGTGTTTGGGGGAAGTTCGAAGTGAAATCCATGCAACATTAGATAAAAAAATAAAAAATAAAACAAAATCTGTAAATTTTGTTGTCATCTAAAGCATTGCTCGATAGGCTTTCTTCAACCAATAACACTATTCATTAATAAATAAATTATTTGATATTACAAAATATTTGGCACTTTTTACATGAACAAAAAGATTTGAAATTTGAAAAGAACATCAAAACATGCAGTTTTGCAAGATATGTACATATAATCCAACTAACTATTTCATGATCAAATCACTTATAGAGATGATCTACAACAAAATAGTGACAGAAGGGTTTATGAACAAAACTGCAACAATCCCTAAGAGTACAATTATGTAAGACACAACAAAACTAGTATAGAAGATATTCATATCAATGAAATTATTGTCTTCTCCAGTAAAACTTGAATCTTTTGGTCGTGATTCAATTGCATTGCAACTTTTAGACAATGGTTGTCCACAAAGAAATGGATTTCCCTCATAGCTACTTTCTTCAAAAGTTCCAAATTGTGCAATCCTATTAGGGATTTTGCCTGATAAATTATTGTGTGCTACATTGAAAAACGATCAAATTATTTAACTCTATTGTTGTATGAAAGATCTAAACTCTCGATCTGCTTGAGATTTGAAAATGTTGATGGGATTGGTCATGTCAAGTTGTTGTGAGAGAGGTTAAGTGCATGGATTCCAACAAGATTTCCAATTTGATAAGGAATCACACCAACTAACTTATTGTTGGAGAGATCAATTCCACACATGTAGGTAAGAATTCTTCCTAGGTAAGGGTAAGATCTAGTCTTCATCATAAACTCTATAGTTTCTCCCTTTCTAAGAGGTATCTTTTGAACCAAATAAAAAATAGGCACAAAATCGGAAGCAGCGGTGACTATTGTGATATTTAAACAAGGAGGGATATGTCCAGAAAGCTTGTTGTGAGAAAGATCTATCAAACGTAATTGACTTAACTTACACAAACAAATTGACACTTCACCTTGAAAATCATTATTACCCAAGATAAGGCAAGTTAAATTAGAAAGCGTACCAATCCAATCGGGAATGTTGCTTTCAAAGTGATTATATCCAATATCCAGTGTCGTTAGAGAATAACTATTAGATAATCCATTATTTAGTTGTTCCTATAACTTATTTTTTGACAAATGAACTTGTTAAATTGAGGAAGGCAGAAAGCAAAAAGGGTAAACTCCTAGTAATATTGTTCTTTGAAAGGTCTAATACTTCAAGACTTTCTAGTTGACAAAACTCCAATGGGATTGGACCTTCAAGATGATTCTTTGACATTATAATATCTATCGTAGATGATTGATTTCCTAACCACCTTGGTAATGTGCCAACAAGATGGTTATCACTTATATACAACCCTATCAAGGAGCAATTAGACAAACTATCTAGGATCTTTCCAGTGAAATGATTGCCATCCAATTGTAGATATAACAAGTTTTTCAGGTTAAAATTTGCTGGAAATATCTATCCTTGCAAAGTATTATTTGACAATACAAAGATTTCTAAGAAGATGCAACCCATGGCCAAATGATCAGGTATTTCTCCAGTCAACAAATTTTTAGACAAATCCAAAGACAACAATGACTTTGTGTCACCAAACAAAGAGGGAATGCTACCATATAAAGCATTTCTAGAAATGTTTAAAGTTAGTAGCATTGGCAGATAAGCTCCAATTTCTATTGGAATATGCCCATGGAAGGAATTGATGGACATATCTAATTCTTTCAAAGACATGTGAGTGTGAATTGGTAATTGCAAAGGCCCTAAAAGAGAACTATTAACTAGATAGAGTTTTTCTAGGTTGGTATTGTTGTTTAACAACCAAACTAGAAACTTTCCTTCAAATTAATGTCAGAGAGATCAACTTCTTGTAAGTCATGCTGACTATAGAGGAATTTGGGAAATGAACCACTATATCCGTAAGTAGGCAATATAATGGAATTTAATTGAAATCTTGGGGCCAAATATTGGGACTCAATTCTTGCATATATTTCATTATTCTCACCATAGAACTTCTTAAGCTTTGAGTGGTTAAAAAATGGTTCAAGGGAAACAGGGATATGAAAATGATTGTCTGAAAGCCATAATTCTTGGATGGATGTCAACACCTTAACGGGAGATAAGGAGATATTTCCCGTAAAATGATTTGATGAGATATCAAAAAATTGAAGGGAAGTCAAGTTTGCTAGACACAAAGGCAAGGTACCCCATAAACTATTGCCACTGATATATAAGTGCTGAAGATGAAGCATCTTACAAATTCTTGAAATAAAAAGTGTTCCTTAATAGTTACCATATGAAGCACAAACGTAACTATAGTCATGCAAATGCTACTAGCTATGTACACTATTTCTTTTTCTCCTTTTTAATAGAATTATATATATATATTTTAAAAGTTCTACCCTAGCAGTTTATTCTTAAGTACATATGATTTTTATTGTAACGAATTCATATCCCTACATGCTACAGATTAATTTTAAGTTAGCAAGAAAAGTTTTTAACTTTGGCTCTCATTAATTAGATGTCTATTTCTTATGGAAGGCTTGTTACTTTTTCTATTTATACATTTGGTACTTTAGTGCAATAATAAAATTCCAATTATAAATTAGAAATTTTACTTGTAATGAGAGGGAAAAGTTACTAACCTTCTTCAAATAGAGTATTGTTGACTCTAAGGTCACTAATTGATAGGGGTGTTCAAAAGAACCGGTTGGAACCGGAACTGGCGGGTATCCTGGGTTTGGTTCCGGTTCCTACCCAGAACCAATCGTCAACGGGTAGGTTCCAGTTCCAAATTTTTGGAACCGTTACTGTGCGGTTCCGGTTCCGGTTCCTATAGTTAGGAACCGGAATCAGAACCAGAAACCGAAGCTAATATAAAATAAAATTAAAAAGATTAGGGGGTTAATAAAAACTTTTATAAAAAAAATAATGTGAATACATTTATATTTATATTTCATAACATTTAAAGTAAGTTGGTTTGGGTTTTGAGAATCTACCTTTACAAAGTAATGGAGTTTGTAATTTTGAATTTATAATTTGTAATTTTATTTTTGTTAACAAATGCCAGGTAGGGGGAAATTAAAAAATTTTAAAGGATTTTTTTAACATTTTAAAAACTTTTGGGAGATCATAGAATTTTACAGGGTACCCAGAACCAGAACCAGAACCGTTGTTACAGGTTCTGGTTCTGGGTACCTAGGAACCGGAACCGTCGGTTCCGGTTCTGGTTCCAAATTTCAAGGAACCGTCGGTTCCGGTTCCTTCAAAATATGTAGGGTACCCGGAACCGAACACCCCTACTAATTGAAATTGCAATATGTTGAAGAGAAGTCATACCCCCAATTATTTGAAGAAAGTTGTTTTGGAAAACGATGTCATGGATACTTAAACTTCTCGAATTCTTGAACGAAGACAACTCTACAAAAACGCAAACGTAAATAAAATATTGTTCAATAATTTACACCAATTATTTTAATATTCTAAATTGAAAAGAACATTCAATATGGTTTAGGGGCTAAACTAGAAAAAAAATTCAGCAGGGTTAACTAAAAACTTAAATAAAAAATAAAAGATAAAATTATGTTAATAAGGAAAGAAGAGAAATAAAGTTGTTTTTAGTTTAATAAGTGTGAAAACAAGAGAAACAATAAAATGTACATTTAAAGACAAAAATGTTAGACTAAAAAATAACTTTAATTAATACAACGTTAGTGTTTCGAAAAATAAATGATTTAAACAATTCTCACCAAATCCTTTAATTAAAAACAAAATTCAACTTTGTTTTTTCATTTATTTTGTGGAATTTGTAAATAATATCGAATGAATCCTAAAAATTGACTTTTGTCTAGTTACAATCCTGATTCCGCCAATGAATACATTAGACTAGAGTTTTAATTCCGCTTTTCAGTTTTCTTGATCATTATTTAAGCCATAATAAAATAAAAAATTTATTCAAATGGTCTATTGAAATGAAGTACAAGATAAGCATTCAGGATTTGAAAAACCTCTATATAATTTACCTTGATAAGTTAATATGCCATTGACTTCACAATTATAAATAGACAATTCGTGAAGTGACATGAATGCTCCTATAATTTGAAGAAAGCTTATATGGAGAGCAGAATAATAGAACATGACTTCTCCAACGTTGGTAAAAGTATGCAACTTTATTGAAAAGACAAAACATATTTTAGCAAAGTTATTGTGTAATTATGACAATAATTAAAGGAATGTTTTATTTTTTTATTTTTTATTTTTTTTTTTTGTTGGGAAATATTAATGTACTTACTTTCAATATTATTTGAACTTACCATAAGTAATATCTGCTCCACTAAAGTTGTTATAGCTGAATTCAATATACTCTAGGGATGGGAATAAGCCCATTGTATGTAAGAGACTGCTTCCATCTCCAAAACTCAAATTCCATAGACAAAGTGCATTCAACTTCCTCAAACTCGTTTTACCCGTGTGTTTGTGAAAATATTCAAACACAAACATTTTCAATGCTTTCTTAGATTGAAAAAAAATAATTCTTTAAAATTTATTTGATTTAATAATTAGAATAAAAATACCACTCTAAAATCTGAAATGTGCTCTTTAGAGAAATATAGTACATGTGCGCTATTTGCGTCTCATAAAGTAGAGCAGTGTTGGTAAATGATGAGAAATGTAATTATAAATATTATTAATCATCAATAAATACCTTTGGAGAATACAAATTTTTTAATCTCATTTTCCCCCATGCTCAACTCCACTAAGTTGGTCAAAGAGTCCAATTATGGCAAGAGTTAAAATAGAGTGAGTTAAAACAAATCAAAACGTATTTAAGAATACTTTTAATTTCATTGAAGGCAATGAGAAAGTCCTTTAATTACGGAGATTTGATAAGATGCTATTAAAACATTTTTATCATCAAAACTTTATTAACAACTTTCCTTAAGCCAACATTAATTACTTGTAGATATCAACATGCTTCAATATTGTCTTTCTAAATGAATATAAGTTTTATCGCTTTTGGTAAATCTCATTTCTGCTCAACTACTCTACATTCTTTGTGTTGGTCAAAGAGTTTAATTACAGAGTCAGCTAAAACCATAAAAAAATGAAGAAAATGTTTGGATAAAGTAAACTAAAGTTTCCAAAAAAAAATCTTATTCAAAGCTTTTAATTTACTTGAATGCAATATCTCCAACTCTAGTTTGACAAAGCAAAGAGAGAGAGCCTTCAGAACATAATAAATTGTTATACATGAGAGAAATTAAAGATGAGAAGCAAGCTTACCTTGAAGATCAACGGTGCCTTTCAATCTGATGTCATACAGATCTAATTGTTTTAATGATGATGGAGTAGACACATATGGTAATATGCTATTATTGAAAATGTTACCGTTTAAGCTTAGAAACTCCAAATTACTCAACCTTGAAACTAAAATCAGCATATATAATAATAGTTATAATAATAATCGTACATAGTTTTGTGTATCAACCTAAATATAAAATTCATTTAAAAGAACATTACCATTAAAACGGTTTAGTTCTCTAAACTAATTATAAGCTAGAGTTAAATACTTGAAAGATGAAAATGAAAGAGGATAATACTGATTTTTTCGATGATTGATAAGCAAATCGATTTAGCTTTTCCATGCTATCATTTGAAGGTAAATGAGAGAAATTAAGGATGAAAGCAAGCTTACGTTGAAGATCAACAGTGCCTTTCAATCTGATGTCGTCAAGATATAGTTCCTTTAATGATGTGAGAGTAGACACATATGATAATATGCTATTGTTGAACATGTTACTTCTTAAGCTCAGATGCTTGATAAGAGCTTGAAAATACACATTTACTTAGTGGTTTATGGGGATTATTGGTGAGAAATTAAGCTTAATTCGGTAAAATTGCTTAACATTTTCATAATTATCTTTTATGGGATCACAGGTGTGTTTGAGTATTTTTTTTTTCAGGTTATTAGTGTTAAATGTTATGCTCGGATGAAGAATCATGTCGACAATGAAATGAGTGATGAGTAGAAATAAACGGATCGAGAATCAGAGTTGAATTGAAGAAGTTGTAGAGCTTTGAAGTAAAAAGGAGATTCTAGATTATGCTCCAATTTGAGCACACCTTAGTGTTTTGACAATAACTCGAGCGGTAGAGCTTGGATTAATACGATTCTTTAACCTTTGGAATGATGCTTCAAAGGGATATATTTCATATGTTTAACCCTTCTCCAGATTCCATCGTTCAAAAATCACCATATCTTGAGTGCTGAAGATTGAGACGAGATTTGAACTAAAGAAGAAGAAGTTATCACTGTGCCACAGCACACTTTGTCTAGAATCGACCATGCTGCAGCACAGTACCAGGGCACAGTCACGACAGTTAGGAATTTTTCTTCCATTTTTTATTAGGAAAATAGAGTTAAGAATCCTAAACTAAATAGAATTAAGGAAAATAAAACCCTAACCCTTGTGGGATATAAATAGAAGTCTTTTAACATTATTTTGGGAATTATTTGGGGAGAATAAGAGAAAGAAAACCTGTAGAGAAGAAAAGTGACATAATTTCTCGAGCTTTGATTCACAATATAGGGAAGTTCTTCTTGTTTCTTTCTTATAAACTCATGTTGATTATTTTAATAAAGATGATTGCTTATTTCATGTTGATTATAAACTAAATTTATTTTTCTATGGCTAAGATGTAGCCCAATCTCTTGATTATGTGTCGATTTGTGCCTGTTAATTTTTATTACAAATTTTTCCTAAGTTTTACTATTAGGCCTAATACTTTTGATTCTTTAGGGCCTAAGAATTAAATGAACTAATGGACTAGGTTGAGATCGAGAGATGATGCTTAGTTGGTCTACGGTAGTAAAACCATAGGTTAAGCGAACGCTAGAAATAGGTTACCGTGACTTGTGAGGTTCTGGTAAACTCCATAGAGCGTAATGATCTCAAATTGCTTAAATCTGATTAGAGATAATTGAGGTTAGTAATTAGGGGTTAATTTGATAATTGTTCAAGAGAAAGTTATTGGAAATTTAGGAAGTTTGACCTTTAGGAAGAACTTAATAAAATTAACATCGGTGATCAATACATATGAATAAGAGTTGGTGTGAAATCTATGTCCTAGGTATAGTCATCTTGCTTTAACCCAAAGATTTATTTTAGTTGTTTTCTTTTAATTTCCATTATTAATTTAGCTTAGATTTTTCTTGATAAAAATTGTGATTAATCAAATAGTAAATAGATAGTAAATTTTGGTAATTGATAGTAGTAATTCCCTTGGGTTCGACATCCGTATTCTTACACTTTATTACTTGCACGATTTCGTACACTTGCGAAAATCCACAACAATGCTCTAGGTTACTCAACCTTGAAAATGAAATGAGTCCAATAATAATAATCGTACATAGTTTTATGTGTCAATCTAAATATA
This sequence comes from Pistacia vera, assembly GCF_008641045.1. NCBI lineage: Eukaryota > Viridiplantae > Streptophyta > Magnoliopsida > Sapindales > Anacardiaceae > Pistacia > Pistacia vera. The sequence continues at coordinate 71,993 of NW_022195306.1, read as the reverse complement.
AAAGTGATGATAAAAGTTATGTCATTTAAAAGAACACTTGCGAAAATCCACAACAATGCTCCGGTTACTCAACCTTGAAAATGAAATGAGTCCAATAATAATAATCGTACATAGTTTTATGTATCAATCTAAATATAAAAGTGATGATAAAAGTTATGTCATTTAAAAGAACATTGCCATTAAAATGGTTTAGTTATGTAAACTGATTATAAGCAAGACCTCAATACTCAAGAGATGAATGTTGGCTCAAGGCTGATAGAATGCGGCTGTCATTGAACATATTGTTACTAAGCTCGAGATACACGAGATTAGTCAAGTGTTATAATCTTTCAAAACCTACAAAGAAATTCTTGTTAATAAAGACATGGAAGTAAAATTTTATTATTTAAAGCAGAGGCGGATCTAGCCTACTTTTGGGTGGGCTATGAATTTTATTTTAAAAATCCTAATATATAATTTCTGGATTTTGGCCCACCCTAACAAAAATATTAATGGACAAAAATATTAATATGTAATTAGTTTTTATTTTGGCCCACCCTAACAAATATTTCTGGATCTGCTACTGATTTAAAGTGAGGATGGAAAAACCTTCATTCTCATCGCAATAGACTATATGATTGTAACTTAAATCAACGTTTTCCAGTTCTTGGAAGGGAGAAAACAAAGAAACATTTAGATACCACTCTCCTAATTCTTGTTTTCTTGTATTGAAAAGAACAAGAGAGATCACTCTGCTAGTTGCGTTGTTGCATTCAACCATTTACCGGTCGCAACAGTCTAAATTTCCATGTCCCTCAACCCAGTTTTGAGGATGGTCGGGTTCATTGAAGAAATGTTTAAGTTGCAAGAGAGCAGATCTCTCTTGCTTCAAACACCCCTCAATCCTCCATCCTTGTAAAGAAATAAACATCAAAATCAACAACAGTCACACCCTCACACATTTTAAACCCATCTCTTAAAAAAACACTAATTGCACTACTTCTGTGATTGTCAAGAGATTAGCTTTGTACTATTTATAATTGTTGATATTTTTGTCAAACTTATGTTATAGTGACATATTTTTCCAAGTGGCATTTCTCTTTGATTGTCTTGCCCATCAAGTTTATTTTGATTCATGATATTCTTATGAGAACTAACTTTACACGTGTCACAATTTCCTTATGTGGTCCTAAAAGGTTGTAAGGTTTTGTCTGTGGTCCCGCAAGAAAGATAAAAGATATGTTTGTGGTCTAACAAAAAGTTGGAATTGTTTTTGTCTTCCACGTGTTCAGCTATGCCAGGCTTATGCCTTTTACATTTTCATTTCATGTGTGTTCAACGTGGATGTGTGCTCGCATGCTTATGTCAGACATTTGCTTGTTGCATTTTTTTTTTTTTTTTTTTTTTGCGATTTACGTCGTGTGTGTGCATACTTTTTTGTTGTGCTAACATCACATGTTTAACTTACTTTTTCACAAATTGCGTTTTTATCTTTATCAGCTGGGAAATTTTTTTCCCATCTGTTGTGTCGTCATGAGGAACACCTACAGGTTTCCCAATATGCTCTTGTGGTCTACGGAAATAAGTTTTTCCCGTTTTTGGTTGTGGTCCCAAAAAAATAGATCGAATCTTTTCCATTTTTGGACCAACATATGTCAGCCATTGTTTGCTGACTTGGCAAGAATTGGAGAGCACGAAATTGGTCTATATCATCTTCATTCTTGTTCATTTGTAAAGCTAACCTTTGATATTTTATGCTTGTGCTCTGAAATTTTTAGAGAGTATTTTTGCTTCATGGTTCACCATATGTTATTGTGCCAAACCTTCACCATACCTTATCCTTGTTGAATGGCTGCTGGAACTTGGTTCCATTGTTGATGCTAGAGCATGGCTTTGGCATGTGAAGCTTGGGTGGAGCACAAGTGTTCTTCCCATGTGTTCCCAACGTGAAGAGGTTCTTAGAGCAACAAGATGTTAGAGATTCAAAGGATGGTGTTTAGTGTAACTAGAACAGGGAGTTCTCTTTGCTGTAGCTAAAATCAACTTTGAACTATATTTTTGTAATGTTTGTTGTTTAGTGGATTTGCTTCTATTCGGATGAGGTCCCATGGGTGTAGGCTAAAAGTAGATTTTAGCAGAACCATGTATATGGCTGTGTTCTTTACTTTTTGCACTTGTGTTTAATGCAGTTAAATTGGAAACCTCTTAATCAACTTGATAATACTTTCGATGCATGTAAAATGGGTAACCATACACTAAGTGAGTTAACCAACAACTAACTCCCAACAATTATATTATTAGATCTCAATATTGTATTGACTAAAAAAATGAAAGTATTGCCATTTTAGCTAACAACTTCATTTGTTGTAGGGTATAGAAGAAGGTCAATAAAGGCAAAATTAATGTTGGCCCCCACTGTTGTGGAAGGAAAATTCCCTAATGACTGCAACTAGCTTGGAAAAATCAAATTATGCGGTTCCATGAAAGCAAATTACACGGTTTGAGACTCCTCTACCATAATTAATTTTATTAAGTAGCATTAGATTGTTAAATAAATTATATTAAACATTTTATTTTTATATTGTCATATGTGTTGTTCAAGTGTGTCCAACAATTTCAATTAACAAAATCAATTTCTATATATTTAATGATTTTTAATTTATACACATCCATATGGTATATATGAAAAGGTTTAATTAGTAGTGCATTTTGATAAGCAGCTTTTAATCTTTAAAAGCTACTCTAACTACTTTAAATCTTGTGGGTATTGGCTATCACAATTTTAAATTTCTAAATGGCTTTTTATTCTTTTCAGACCAAGTTGTGGAAAAAAACAAGTTCAAGTTGTGGAAAACCAACTGTCACGACTCATAAACATCTATTTTATAAACACTGACTCCAACATCTTAACTCTTGAAATTTAATGCGATTTCCATACTTGATTAATGGGGCAAGAAGTCTACACACAAATTTTAATGTAGGGCCAAGTCATGGAAAAAAGGTTCAAATTGTAGAAAACCAATTGTCACAACTCATTAACATCTATTTTATAAACATTGACTCAAACATCTTGACTCTTGAAACTATACGATTTCCATACTTGATTTTCCAATGGGGCAAGAAGTCTACACAAAAATTTTAATGTAATGCTAAGTCGTGGAAAAAAGGTTCAAAGTTATGGAAAACCAATTGTCACGGCCCATAAACATCTATTTCATGAAGATTGACTCAAATATCATGACTCTTGAAACATAATGCAATTTCCATACTTAATTTTCCAATGGGGCAAGAAGTCTACCTAAAATTTATTTAATGTAGGGCCATGTTGTGGAATAAAGGTTGGAAAAACCAATTATCACATCTCAAAGACATCAATTTCATGAAAGCAAATCTACCACAAGAATAGACTTTGACATATTTATCTTATTTTAATTATTAAAACTATGTAATTCAATATAGATATTACTCATATATATGCATATGATGAATAATATGGTTTTATGTTTGTTTAATTGTTAAACAATTAACATTTATTATATCATTTATCTATGAAAAAAAATTATTATATCTATAATTTATAAAAATCCTCCAAGTAAAAAAATATATTGACAGGGCCCATCCCAGCTTTCTCTATCTCATAGGATCTAAGCGTTCCTATAAAACTCAAGAGACCAAGACAAGTTGTGTATGAATATCGAAAAACTAATCTCTTTTTGAACTTTCATAAATCTCCTTAGTACCAAATCTTTTTTCTAAAAGCAAAATGGTGCATCTCATAAATACTAGGTTTCAGGCCCTACAAACAAAACATATGAAATCATGCATATAATAAGTCTATGGGTAATAGACTCTCATGTAGTGAAAATATGTGGAGTTTGAGAAGGAATGAGTTTTTATTTTAATCAATTATTTTTATTTAATTCTTTGTTTTTATCCTCCATAATGTAGGTAATATATATACAATATTTACAATAATAAAGCAGTGAGTTTATATCAGTTTTCATGAAAATAAATGATATTTAGGATTTAAGTTGATGACATTGTATTGGAATCCAATTGTCATAGCTCATAAATATCATATATTTTCATGAAGATTGACTCAAATATCATGACTCATGAGACTTAATACAATTTCCACCATTTATTTTCTAATTTTGGAGCAAAAAGTCAACCAGTCAACACACAAATTATTTAACATAAGAGCAAGCCGTGGAAGAAACGTTAGAAAAACCAATCATCACTGTTCAAAGACATTAACTTCATGAACGTAAATATGTAACACAAGAGTATAAGACTTTGACACAGTGTCATTTTATCTTTATTTTCTTCTTTTAATTATTTGAACTGTGTAATTCAAGGCCCGTACTACTAATAAATACATGTGATGAATAATATGGTTGAATATTTGTTAAATTATTAAAAAATAACATTTATTTTATATTTATATATATATATATATAATATATAATATTATCTATCTTAAATTACTATATCTATAAATTTAAAACTTGTGACCCGTCGGTGGCCATTTTTAAAAAACTTTAAAACTTTTATTTAAAAGATTTATTAATAATTGTTTAATTTCTTTTTTAAATTTTAGGGTAAGCTTATTTATGTTTTCAATTTGCTATTTCAAATTTTTGCATCGGAATTCGTGTGAATCACGTTCAATATTATTTTAGCAGATTTGTAATTGAGACAAAATTTTTGATGAATAAAATATGTGGTAATTTAAAGAGGTTCCATTAGTTGTTTAGGTGCTAGATTCTGTTTTTTCATTTCTTTCTTTGTGCTTTTAAACAACCATACTGAACACAATTTCTTTTTGACATTTTTAGGATATCATTTTCAAACAAACAAAAAATATTAACACAAAAGAGTTATACAAATTTAACTAAAGCCACAACTGAATTTTGAATTATTTTTTGAACTAAAAACTTGAAAAATTCAGAATAAAACAACACTTAAACAGCTGCAATACTTCAACACTTAACACCTACAAAACCTGTAAATCCTCCCTGGCTCTAAGCAACTTTAGAGTAGCAACTTCAGAATTCTTGATACTCAACATCTTCAATGTCATAAAATCCTCCTTCAGAGTTAACCAATTTTAGACTCAACAGTTTTACTACTTAAACAAACCATCTTGAAAACAATCAGGTATAATTCATGCAACATTCTTCCTTAAATTAATAACCGGAACAACTTTCAACTTGTCTCTAAGTTGCTCAAACCCAGCAGCTGACAGGGCCTTGGTTAAAATATCTCCGGTTTGAAACTCTGATGGAACATGTTGAATAACAAGTTTCTTATAAGAAACTTGATCCCTAACATATTAAGTATCAATCTTAATATGTTTTGTTCTAACATGAAAACTAGATTAGAAGCAAAAGATCCATCACTTGTATTATTATACCAGATTATAGGCAAACCAATAAAAGTTAAATCCAATTCAGAGAACAAACTATAAATCCAAGCAGCCTTAGTAGCAATTTGAGCCAATGTTCCATATTCAGCTTTAGTTGAAGGAAGTGCTACCAATTTTTGTTTCCTGGAGCTCCACTGGATTAGATTAGAGCCTAAAAACAAGTAGTAATCATTAGACCTGTGACCATGCAAACTTTTGGCCCAGTCAGCATCAGCATAACATTCCAACTGCATTCATCTATGTTAATTGAGTACTCATTTGCATGCTTCCAGTGTAGTGTTGTAGGAAATTTCAATAATCGACTTAGCTTGTTCGCAAAATAAGCTAAATTTGGTCTAATGAGTAGTAAGTACTGCAAAGCTTCAACAATACTTCTATATACTACAGGTTGATAAAAAACATTACTGTCATCTGTATTAAGCTTCGTTCCAAGAGCTTTTGGAGTGTAACAAGGCTTGGCATCAATCATCCTGCTCTTTCCAATAAATCCTTTAGCATATTTTTGTTGACTAATTAGATGAGTAAGAGAAGAAGTCCTAAGAACTTCAATCCCCAAAAATAGTCCAGAGCATCTAGAGTCTTCAAGGAAAACTGAGAATTCAAATGAGAGATCAAGTGCTTGATCTAAGCAGAACATTTCCAGTAAAGAGGATGTCATCAACAGACACTAAACCATAGATGACTTTGCCATTTTGTTTGTAGACAAATAAACTTGTATCAACCACTGAAATTTTTAATCCCCTTTAGTATAGCAGTCTTTAACCTCTCAAACCAAGCTCGTGGAGCTTTTTTGAGACAATAGAGTGCCTTGGTAAACTTACATACATGTTGAGGAAACTCTGAACTTACAAAACCTTCCAGCTTGCTTTTGTGCCTCTGAACTTGGTCCACCTGGAGAAAAGAGGTTGTCAAGCTCAGGTAAATCATGAATAAAAGGTCTTACACCAATGAACTGGATCAACGAAGACGGTGCAGCGCATCCTCTATTATGCCCAGGAAAGTAAAAACTTGCCACATCTTGCTTGGCTGAAGCTTTCAGTGCACTAACTAATAGAAGAAGGCTATCTCGCCGTACAATCTGAGAATTTGACACAAAAATTTTATCCTCCATATACGACTTGGAAATTTCTCTCCCATATCTTCTATCTTGCTTCGTCTCTGGCTCTAAGAACCCCCTTTCCTGTTAGGTTTTCTCAAAATTAGCAGATGCACATTTGTTGTAGGTGCTGACAAATGCCATAAGGCTCTCATTTTACCTGTGGTTTCACAGTGATAAGGAAAGGCGATGCAGCCAGACATTCACCAATGTGACAATACCTAGCATTGGCACCTATAATATTAAATCATCTTAACAGCCTTCTTATCATTAACCCAATAACAACTTTGATAAAAAGAAATCCCTAAATCCCCAACTGAAACAAAAGAATTTAGCGTTTAAATCAAAATAAATTAGCCACATGATTTCAAAAAAAGTTGATAATAATCGAAAGCCTCCATTATTCTTATCTTTAATAGAGTCCGTCACTTTCACAGTACGACGAGACGGCCTAGAAGAAGAAGAAGAAGAAGTTCCCTTACTCAGCTTTGGCGAATATGAAAGCTCCAACACAACTGCTACAGCTGTAATTGTAGAAGCCATGTTAAAGCTAGTCTCTCACTCGCTAATTTCAAACTGTTCTTTCAGAAATAGAAGATAAGAAGTGTACCTTTGTAAGAAACCGCACGCCACTCCACTGACAGTCTGACACTCTCGTTTTAAGAGGGAATTGAGTTTTTTACCAAGATTTTGGGGTGAAATTATCTTTAGTGCTATTCCCTTACCTCCCCTAAATTTAAACTTTTTACACACTCCAAATATATAATAAATTATTCTCAGTATCCTCCCATTTCAGAAACTGTCATATGTCTTTCACGGTCTGTTATTCTTAATCTATATCATTATTCAACGGCCAAAAAGTCTCACTCTCTCAAATCCTAACATGAGGAGTACTAGCCAGTAGCCACCATCGCCCAGTGCACTCGTTGGGCCAGTCGCTGGGCTCCTCTTTGCCACGTGGCTGTTTTTTATCCTTTGACCAAATTTTAATAATTCACACGAAATTTATAAAATTTTTCTTTTACACCCAACAAACTTTGTAAAAGTTTCTTGATCACCCCAAACAGCTTTTAATCAAAATTCTGATTTCATGGTTAAAAGTAACAAAAAGACACTGACCGGAGAGGGTTGAGAGTTATTATCAGTACTATGGGCGGTTGAGAGTAATTACCAATACCGACAAAAACAAAACTTTATTGTCTTTAAAAATTATATAAATAGATAATGTGGTCAAAGACCAACACTTTTTATACTATTATTGTTACTATATCATGTTAGAAATTTTTTTGGCCACCGGATTTCGGCACTAGTGACCCGTTTCCGAGAGCCCATTCTGGCCATTGTGTCTGTATTATTCAAGATATTATAAAAAATTTAAAAAAAATAAATTTTAGACCTCATTTAATATTTTATATAAGCTTATATTTATTGTGGATAAGGGTATATGAGGTAATTTGATTAATGTGTTCTTTAAAATTTTCAGAATTTAGATTTACCTTAAAAAATTTTACTTTTTCTAACGAGTGATTTTATTTGAAAATAAGTGATAATTTGTAGAAAAAAAATAAAAAGACTTAAATGATATATATTGAATGAAAAGTGAGAAAAACAAACAGCCCCTTAGAATGTTAGCAATTTGTAGATTAAATGAAACATATTGCAAGATCAATTTCTTAAGATGGTTTTTCATTGATTTAGATTTTTTTTGAACTAATTTTTTCCATTGTTATTTCCTTTGACGATAATTATATATTTTCTTATTTTAATCAAAGAAAAAAATATATAATTAGTTATTTGATATCGATAAGCTAAAAAACCCTTCAAATAGGTGGACAAAAATATCCTTAGTTCTACTTTTACTTTTTATTTAAAACTATTAAATAAAGAAATTCTATAAAAAGATTTAATAGAATGATTCACAAGTTTAATTTTGAGAAAAATCTAAATTTTAGCAGACAAAAGTTTTTGAAACACTTATACAAGTCTAAGGTGGCGTTTGGTAACGTGTCTGATAACTATTTAGTATTGATTATTGAATAACTCCGAATGAATAAGATTGAATTAAATATTTATGATATATCTGTTTGTAATTTTTTTAAATCTGATTATAAGTATTAAGTTTTTGCTTTAAGGGTAATGTTGGTTGCAATTTCTTCTGTAATGTGTGGTTGGATATCCAGTAAAGAGGAGTCATACATTTTATCTAGTCTCCATCTTTCTTTGTTTCTTTAGTCTCAAAAACAACCAACCATTTTAGACTTTCTATAGGACCTCTCAAACTTTACCAAATCAAATAAATAATGCACCAATTTAAATTCTCAAAAAAGGATATTTCAACTAAAATTTAGCCATGAATTTTGTGATCCAATTTCAATAAAATATTTTACTACATTTATATCCTTAATTTGAAAAAAAAAAAAAAAAAAAGGTGGCTAAAATCATATCTTTATTACATAATGCAACATGACCCAATAGCGGCTTGAAAAGCCCATGATTTAGAAAAACTGATGTGGGCTACAAGCACCTTGGCATTTTAGTGGAGGGCCTCCTTGGAAGTAAAACGGTTCTTTCTCATATCTCTTTCTTATATTTTCTTTTTGCATTATATAAGATATTTTGCCTCATATTTTGTATGCATCAAATAATTAATATATATAAATTTTAAAAAGTGTTGCCCTAACATTTTATTCATAAGTATATATATGAGTTTTATTGTAACGATTTTATATCCCTATGGGCTACAAATTAATTTTGCGTTAGCAACAGGCCCTTGTTAATTAGATGGCTACTTCTTATGGGAGGCTTGTTACTTTTCCTATTTATGCATTTGGTATTAATGTTTATTTCTGTACATGACATAATAAAATTCCAATTATAAATTATAAATTTTACTTGAAAGGAGAGAAAATAGTTACTAACCTTGGTTAAATAGAGTGTTGCTGATGCTGAGGTCACTATTTGAAATTGTAATAGATTGAAGAGAAGTTATACCCCCAATCATTTGAAGAAAATTGTTGTGAAAAACAGTGTAATAGATACCTAAATTTCTCAAATTCTTGAACGAAGACAACTCTACAAAAGCACAAAAGTAATAAAATATTGTTTAATAATCTACACCAATTATTTTAATATTCTAAATTGAAAAAGAATATTCAATACGATATAGGGGCTAAACTAGAAAAAAAATTCAGTAGGGTTAAATAAAATCTTAAATACAAAATAAAAGAAGATAAAATTACATTAATAAAGAAAGAAGAGAAATAAAGTTGTGTTCAGTTTAATAAGTGTGAAAACAAGAAAATGTATGTTTAAAGAGAAAAAGGTTAGACTAAAAAGTAACTTTAATTAATACATCCTTAGTGTTTCGAAAAATAAATGATCTATAAATCTATAAATCAATTTTCAATTCATACAACTAATCAATTCTCATCAAATCCTTTAATAAAAAATAAAATTCATTTTTTTTTTCATTTTATTTTGTGGAAATTGTAAATAATATTGAATAAATCCTAAAAATTGTCTTTTGTCAATGAATGCATTAGACTAGAGTTTTAATTCCACTTTTTAGTTTTCTTGATCTTTATTTACAAATTATGCAAACTTTCAGGTGACATAAATGCTCCAATGCTTCGAAGAAAGTTTATATGAAAAGTAGAATAATAGAAGCTGAAGTCTACTACTTTGTTGAAAAGACAGAACAAATTTTAGGAAAGTTATTGTGTAATTATGACAATAATTTAAAGGCAGAACAAATTAATGTACTTACTTTCAATATTATTGTAACTTAACGTTATTAGTAACCGCTCCACTAAAGTTGCTATACAAGAATTCAACAGGCTTTAGGGATGGGAATAAGCCCAATGTCTGTAAGAGACTGCTTCCATCACAAATACTCACATCGCTTAGACCAAAAAAAGTCAACTTTCTCAAACTCTTTTCACCTGTGTGTTTGTGAAAATATTCAAACACAAATATCTTAAATGCTTTCTCAGATTGAAAAACAAAGTTCTTTAAATTTGTTTGATTTATTAATTAGAATAAAAATACCACTCTAAAATCTGAAATGTGCTCTTTAGAGAAATATAGTACATGTGTGCTATTGTGCGTCTATGTTGGTAAAGGATGAGAAATGTAAGTTTAAATATTATTAATCATATACCTTTGGAGAATACAAATTTTTTAATCTCATTTCCTCCTATGGAGAAGCTCTCTAAGTTGCTTAAGGAGTCCAATTCTAGCAAGAGTTAAATAAAGTGATTAAAACTAATCAAAAAGCATTTAAGAAGACTTTTAATTTGGTTGAAGGCAATGAGAAAGTCCTTTAATGATGAAAGACCAACTGCAGATATGATAAGATGCTTTTAAAACATTTTTATCATCAAAACTTAATTAACAACTTTCCTTAATCCAACATTAATTACTTTTAGATATCCATAGCCTTCAATATTGTCTTTCTAAATGAATATAAGTTTTATCCCTTTGCCAAATATTATTCTGCTCAACTACTCTACCTTCTTTGTGTTGGTCAAAGAGTTTAATCATAGAGTCAGCTAAAACCATGAGAAAATGAAGAAGATGTTTGGACTGAGTAAACTGAAGTTTCCGAAAGAATCTTATTCAGATCTTTTAATTTACTTTATTGCAATATCTCCAACTCTAGTTTGACAAAGCAAAGAGAGAGAGCCTTCAGTACAAAATAATTTTTATACATGAGAGAAATTAAAGATGAGAGGCAAGCTTACCTTGAAGATAAATATTGTCTTTCAATCCGATGTCATCCATATATAGTCCCTTTAACGATGAGAGAGTAGACACATATGATACACATGATAATATGCTATTTTTGAACATTTTACTGCTTAAGCTCAGACGCTCCAAGTTACTTAACCTTGAAACTGAAATCCGTCCAATAATAATAGTAATAATAATAACCGCACATAGTTTTGTGTATCAATCTAAATATAAAAGTGATAATAAAAGGTATGTCATTTAAAAGAACATTACCATTAAAATGGTTTAGTTCCCTAAACTGATTACAACCAAGAAATAAATTCTCAAGAGATGAATGTTGGCTCAAAGTTGATAAAACGTGGCTGTCATTGCACATATTGTAACTAAGGTTGAGATCCACGAGATTAGTCAAGTGTGATAATCTTTTAAAACCTACAAAGCAATTCTTGTTAATAAAGACATGGAAGTAAAATTTCATTATTTAAAGTGAGGATGGAAAAACCTTCATTCTCAACGCAACCGGCTATGAGATTTCCATTTAAGTAAAGTGTCTCCAGTTCTAGGAAAGAAGAAAACAAAGAAACATTTAGATACCACTCTCTTAATTCCCGATTTCTTGTATTGAAAAGAAAAAGTGATGACACTCTGCCAGTTGCGTTGCTACATTAAACCATTTCCCAGTCACAACAGTCTGAATTTCCATGTCCCTCAACCCAATTTTGAAGATGGTTAGGATCATTGAAGAAATGTTTAAGTTGCAAGAGAGTAGATCTCTCTTGCTTCAAACACCCCTCAATCCTCCATCCTTGTAAAGAAATAAACATCAAAGTCAACATCAGCCACACCCTCACACATTTTAACCCTATCTCTTAATAACATACTAATTGCACTGCTTCTGTGACTATTGAGAGACTAGCTTTGTGCTATTTATAATATTATTAGTTCTCAATATTGTATAGACTAAAAACATAAAAGTATTGCCTCTTAAGTTAACAACTTCATTTGTTGTAGGACATAGAAGAGGTCAATAAGGGCAAAATTAATGCTAGCTCCCACTGTTGTGGAAGGAAAAATCCCACTGCAACTAGCTCGGAAAAATCAGATTAAGCGGTTTAAGACTCCTCTACCATAACTAATTCAATTAAGTAACATTAGATTATTAAATAAATTATATAAAACATTTTATTTTTATATTGTCATATAATGTGTTGTTTGAGTGAATCAATTTTTTTATATTTAATAATTTTAATTTATATACATCCGGATAGTATATATGAAAAGGTATAGGCGCATATTGAAATGAAGTTAATTATTAATCACTTATGAAGATAAATTACGAAAACAATACTTGGTAATATTTTTTATGAGTGAAGGTCAACTGGAGTAACAAGTTTTTTGGAATCTCTCAATACATTATTTCTAGAAGTCTTTTTCTACCTAATTGTTTTCTTCAATTATAATTGATGAACAATTCAATTTAGGTTTTTAATCCTATTACATTAGATAGATTAGTGTTCATAAAATCTTTCGCTCCTTTTTTCCAAAGATTTATTATAAGTTTATATCCTTGTTTCCATTGTGTATGAAGTAAGCTCAAATTATCGTATTCTCTCTTGCTTAATTTTATTGCTTTTTGTTCTTCTGGGTATTGGCTCTTACAATTTTCAATTTCTAAATGGTTTTTTATTCTTGTAGGACCAAGTTGTGGAAAAACCAATTGTCACAACTCATAACATCTATTTCATGAAGACTTACGCACATATCATGAAAATAAAAAATAAAAAAAATTACAAAAATAAATTTACAAAGAAAAAAAAAAAAAAACCAAAAATTAATTAAAAAAAGGACAAGTTGTGGAAGAAAGGTTGGAAAAACCAATTATCAAGAATCAAAGACATCAATTTCATGAAAGAAAATTCAACATAAGAATAGACCTTGACATAATCATCTTATCTTATTTTAGTTATTAAAACTATGTAATTTAATATAGATATTACTCATATATATGCACATGATGAATAATATGGTTTTATATTTGTTCAATTGTTAAACAATTAACATTTATTATATCATTTATATAAATAAAGCTTATTATATCTATAATTTATAAAAATGCTCAAAGTAAAAGAATATATTGGTAGGACTCATCATTTGAGGTGGGCTTGACTCCTCACCCAAAAAGACCTTGTTGAATGGGAGGATTACCCTTTCTTATAAACCAGTAGGCTTGAGCGTGCCTACTCGGTGTGGGACTCCAACACTCTCCCTCATGGTCAAGCCCATATGTTGGGTCATGCCTATTGACGGAGGTAGTTGTTGGCTCTAATTCCTCACCCGCTGGTCAAACACTCAGCTCAACTAAACTTGGAGTCTGATACCATGATAGAATTTAATAAAATCAGTGCCTTTGTCAATATATCTACAATCTGCAACTTTGACGGCACATACTGAACAGTCAGATTCTTGGCAAGAACTTGCTCTCTAATGTAGTGAGCATCTATTTCTATATCCTTTTTTCTTGCATGGAAGACTAGATTTGAAGCTAAAGCCCCGACACTTATATTGTCCCGCCAAATAACATGTTTTATGTGCAGATTAAGGTTGAGTTTAGAGAACATACTTTGAAGCCATGCAACCTCTATAGCAGTTTGTGCTAAAGCCCTGTATTCAACTTTAGTGGGTGACAATGCAACGACTTTTTGTTTCCTGGAGCTCCACTGGATTAGGTTAGGACCAAGATAGACGCAATACCCACTAGTGGATCTTCTATCTTCAATATTACTACCCCAATCTGCATTAGCATAACACTCAATATGCAATGAACTTGTTGGTTTAAACTGGAGCCCAAAATGCAGTGTCCCTTTAATATATCTAAGGACCCTTTTGTAGACTTGCCATTGCAACTCAATTGGGGCTTGTAAAAACTGACTGAGTCGATTAACTGTGAAGCTAATATCTGGTCTAGTTAGTGTTAGGTACTGTAAAGCTCCAATTGTGTTGTAATATAGCCTAGGGTTCTCAAATGGAGCACTATCATCACTACTAAGTCGAGTACCAACAACCATGGTATGGAACATGGGTGAGCATCCATCATTCTGGTTTTAACAAGCAAATTTGAAGCATAGTTAGACTGCATGAGGTGTATACCAGCTACTGTTCTAAGTGCTTCCAGGCCCAGAAAATACTTGAGTGACCCTAAGGTTTTCAAGGCAAAATGAACATTAAAGTCTTCCAACAATTGAGTGATGTAGGCTACATCAGAATTGACAGAAGTATGTAGTTTTGTGTGTGGAGTTAAAATAAAGGATTCAATGTTATGTGATTGATCAGAAGATGTCACTAAAGTAGTTAATTCAACTTAAATTTGACAAGTCGGCAAAGTGTTAGAGGAAGGAATAACAGGTAGTTGGGAGACTAAATTATGATTGATTGAGGTAGATGGGGAAGAGCTTGGTTGATTGGTATGTAAGGTAGGTCTGGATTTTACAATAGCAAACTCATGTGCAAATAAAGGTGAACTATCACTAGAATTATCAGGAATCTGAGAAGCAATAGGTGAAGATAAATCAGAAGTACGTGAAGGAGATTTACCTACTGCTGAAGAGTGAGCATCGACTGCTGGAGTATGTAGGAAAGTCTAAGAGCTAGTTACTAATTGGGGGATAAGGCCTGTTGGAGACGAGGTATGTTGTAAAATGATACAAGGCAATGTTGATGCATTATTGTGACAAGAACTAGTTGGATTTGATGAAGGATCAGAGTTAGGTAGGACAGGTGACTTATCAAAGATTTGAGAAAAAGGAAATTCATCTTCATTGAATTGGACACTAGGAGTGATGAAGATTTTACCATCAGCCCGTAAACATTTATAACCCTTGTGAAGTAAACTATACCTACAAAGACACATTTAGAGGAATGAAAATCAAATTTGTGACTATGAAAAATTCAAAGGAAAGGAAAACAAGAGCAGCCAAAGACTTTAAGGCTGTCATACATAGGAAGTTTATTGAAGAGTTTGTGAAAGGCTGCTATTTCAAAGGCTAGCCACTAGTATTTTAAGGGCATATAGGCATGAGCTAACAAGGTAAGTCCTATTTCAATAATATGCATGTGTTTCCTCTCACTACGGCCATTTTGTTGGTGAACATAGGCACAAGAGTATCTAGTTTGAATACCATTTTCAATGAGGTAAGGAAGTAGAGTTTTATACTCACCTCCCTGATCTGATTGGAGGCACTTTAGTTTAGTTCCAAATTGCCTCTCAGCAAGGTGGTGAAATTTAATAAAAGTTGATTTAACTTCGGCTTTAGTCCTAAGAGGAAACAGCTAGGTGAAGAGACTAAAATAATCTAGAAACTGCACATAAAACTTGAGCCTTTCTACTAAAGTGACTGGGGCAGGACCCTACACATCACTATGTACTAAAGATCAAGGTTTAGTGGCATGAGATTGGGACAAGGGGAGTTGCTTTGATGAAGTTTTCCTAGCTGACATGCATCACAAAAATTAGACAATGGGGTAGGCAAATTTTGGGTTGTAGTGTGAGAAGTGGACTTGGGAAGTGTTGATAATGTTTTATGCACAGTAGTAGAGTTGGGATGACCCAATATTTTATGCCAAAGCATGTGTTGATGTGAATGTTTGTCAACAGTCAAACAATTAGGTTCAGATACAACAGAGGTTCGATTATCAGAAGTGCAAAAAGGAATAGTAGACTTTCTTTCATCAGACATGCAGTGTGTTCAATAGTTGGTATATTAGACTCAACTACAGATCCATCATTATGTGTTTTAGTAATATTGAAGATAGAACAAGCATTGGAGTCTGCAGGAATACATTGTGACTCATAACTAGAACAAGAGGGATTACATTGTGCTATAGAAACATAAACTTTATCATAGCTAACATTTGAAATTGCAGCATAAGTTTTATTGACATTTTCAACTAACTCTAAAGATTGATTGGACAATTGAGGCATGGACACAAATTTTTTTTTAAGTCCACACACAAAACTACATACTTCTGTCAGTCTTGATACAGACCTACACACTACTCAATCCCAATCCATCTTCACCTATTCTCATCCAATTTCATTACCTACTATTCCACTACCATGTACTCTACCCAGCTGCCAACTAGAGGTTGATCTTACTGCTTCACAGTTCACCAATGTTCAACCCTCTGCTCCCATTAATTCTCACCCTATGCTTACAAGAGCTAAAGCTGATGCTGGTCATACTAATCAAAGTTGTGAGTCCTTGGATCATGTTGTTTACCTTACAACCAGTTAGCCCCTTATAGAATCAGAACCCATGACAGTTGGTGAAGCACTGAAAAATACGTTTGGAAAGAAGCTATATAGATAGAGTTTGATGCTCTAATTAGGAACAACACCTAGACTCTTGTCCCTCCTACTACAGACATGAACATTGTGGGCAATAAATGGGTTTTCAGAACAAAATTGAATGCTGATGGTACCCTACAGAAGTACAAAGCTAGACTAGTGGCTAAGGGATTCCAGCAGACCCTTGGGTTGGACTACTTTGAAACTTTTAGTCTAGTTATAAAGCCATCCACCATCAGAATAATTCTTACTTTAGCAATGACCAATGCATGGGATATCCAACAAATTGATGTCAACAACGCCTTCCTTAATAGAACTCTAAGTGAGACAGTGTTCATGCAGCAGCTGAGTGGTTTTGAATCAGCAGTTTACCCCTTATTCGTGTGCAAGTTAAACAAGGCTCTATATGACCTTAAACAGGCCCCTAGGGCCTAGTTTGATAAACTCAAGGCTGTTCTCCAAGACAAAGGCTTTCAAAACTCAATTTCAGATTCAAGTTTGTTTGTTCTTAAAAGATCATCAAGGATAATCTATGTTCTTATTTATGTAGATGATATACTAATCACGGGTTCTAATGTAGCCTATATCACTCAGTTGTTGGAAGACTTGAATGTTCAATATGCCTTGAAAACCTTAGGGTCACTCAAGTATTTTCAAGGCCTAGAAACACTCAGAATAGTAGTTGGTATACACCTCAGGCAGTCTAAATATGTTTCAGATTTGCTTGTTAAAACCAGAATGATGGATACTTACCCATGTTCCATACCAATGGCTGTTGGTACTCGACTTAGTAGTGATGATAGTGCTCCATTTGAGAACCCTAGCCTATATCGCAGCACAATTGGAACTTTAGAGTACCTAACACCAACTAGACCAGATATTAGCTTCATCGTTAATCGACTTAGTTAGTCTTTACAAGCCCCAACTGAGTTGCAATGGCAAGCCTGCAAAAGGGTCCTTAGATATATTAAAGGGATACTGCATTTTGGGCTCCAGTTTAAACCAACAAGTTCACTGCATATTGAGTGTTATGCTGATGCAGATTGGGGTAGTAATGTTAAAGATAGAAGATCCACTAGTGGGTATTGCGTTTATCTTGGTCCTAACCTAATCTAGTGGAGCTCCAAGAAACAAAAAGTCGTTGCATTGTCACCCACTAAAGTTGAATACAGGGCTTTAGCACAAACTGCTACAGAGGTTGCATGGCTTCAAAGTATGTTCTCTAAACTCAGCCTTAATTTGCACATAAAACCTGTTATTTGGTGTGACAATATAAGTGCCGGGGCCTTAGCTTCAAATCCAGTCTTCCACGTAAGAACAAAGCATATAGAAATAGATGCTCACTACATTAGAGAGCAAGTTCTTGCCAAGAATCTAACTATTCAGTATGTCCCATCAAAGTTGTAGATTGCAGATATATTGACAAAGGCATTGTCTGCTATTTAATTTGCTGAGCTGAGATAGAAACTAAACATGACTACATTGGCTTGTACTACACACTGATTATTAATGTCTTGTTTTTGATACCCCACCTGCTTGAATTCAGTTCAAAAAGCTGGAATGAATACAGAAGTCCCACACAAAAGAATGAAGTACAACATAAAACACTGCATAGTCATTTACTGTCTGCTATGATTTTTTTTTTTTTTTTTTGTTGGTTGGTTACTTACTCAGCTACTTTAAATGAGGATGTTGATCAAAGAATGTTAAAGAAGAACTGAGGTGGTAGCAAAAGAAGAGAATTTAGTTTGAGAGGGGATGCTGACCAAAGAACTAATGAAATAGCAGAGGAAAAGTGTCCAGTTTGAGAGGGGATGCTGGTCAAAGAACTATTGAATAAAACTAATGAAATAGCAGAGGAAGAGTGTCCAGTTTGAGAGGGGATGTTGACCAAAGAACAAAAAGATCTAATGCAATAGTAGAGGAAGAGTGTCCAGTTTGAGAGAAGATGTTAATCAAAGGATAAAAGTGTAAAGATCTCAAATAGTAGGAGGAAAATGATATTCTACAGAACGGTGTCATTTTGTGTATAACAAAATCAGTTGTAAAGCAGCTAGTCATCTTTACTTTGTATAAAAGGGGGTATGTTCCCTTCACTATTAACTGTTACGAATCCACTCTTCAATAAAATTAGTTACAACTTTCTCTATGCCTTTAAAATACTGGTGGCTAGCCTTTGAAATAGAAGCCTTTCTCATCAACTGAATGCCCACTGATGTCTTAAATAATGACACTCCTTATAACAAACTCTTCAATAAACTTCCTAAGTATGACAGCCTTAAAGTCTTTGGCTGCTTTTGTTTTCCTTTCCTTCGAAATTTTCATAGTCACAAATTTGATTTTCATTCCTCTAAATGTGTCTTTGTAAGGTATAGTTTACTTCATAAGGGTTATAAATGTTTAAGGGCTAATGGTAAAATCTTTATCACTCTTAGTGTCCAATTCAATGAAGATGAATTTCCTTTTTCTCAAATCTTTGATAAGTCACCTATCCTACCTAACTCTGATCCTTCATCAAATCCAACTGGTTCTTGTCACAATAATGCATCAACATTGCCTTGTATCATTTTACAACATACCTCATCTCCAGTAGGCCCTGTCCCCCAAGTAGTAATTGGCTTTCAGACTTTCCTACATACTCTAGCAGTTGGTGCTCACTCTTCAGCAACAGGTAAATCTCCTTCACATACTTTTGATTTATCTTCACCTATTGCTTCTCAGATTCCTGATAATTCTAGTGATAGTTCACCTTTATTTGCACATGAGTCTGCTACTGTAAAATCCAAACCTACCTTACGTACCAATCAACCAAACTCTTCCCCATTTACCTTAATCAATCATAATTTAGTCTCCCAACTACCTATTATTACTTCCTCCAACACTTTGCTGACTTGTCAAATTGAAGTTGATTTAACTACTCCAGTGACATCTTCTGATCAATCACACAACATTGAATCCTTTATTTTAAGTCCACACACAAAACTACATACTTCTGTCAGTCCTAATACAGACCTACACACTACTCAATCCCAATCCATCTTCACCTATTCTCATCCAATTTCATTACCTACTATTCCACCACCATGTACTCTACCAAGCTGCCAACTAGAGGTTGATCTTACTGCTTCACAGTTCACCAATGTTCAACCCTCTGCTTCGATTAATTCTCACCCTATGCTTACAAGAACTAAAGCTGTTGTTGGTCATACTGATCAAAGTTGTGAGTCCTTATATCACGCTGTTTACCTTAGAGTCGGTCAACTTTCTTGATTTTCTATTTTTCTGTCAAACCCTAAGCTAGATTCACAATCCCAACCTTCTCTGTCTCATAGAATTTGGGTGCTCCTATAAGACTTAAGAGACCAGACGTCATGTATGAGTATCAAAAAACTAATCTCTTTTTGAACTTTCATAAATTTCCTTAGTTTCAAATCCTTTTTCTAAAAACAAAGTGGTGCACATCATAAATACTAAATCTTAAAATCGTAAAGCCAATTGTCACGGCTCATAAACATCTATTTCATAAAGACTGACTCAAACATCCTAACTCCTAAAACTTAATGCAATTTCCATACTTGATTTTCCAATAGGGCAAGAAGTACCTACCCAAAATTTATTTAATGTAGGGCCAAGTCATGGAAGAAAGGTTGGAAAAACCAATTATTATGGCTCAAAGACATCAATTTCACGAAAGCAAATCCAATACAAGAATAGGCTTTGACACAAATATTTTATCTTTTTTTAATTATTAAAACTATGTAATTCAATATAGATATTACTCATATTTATGCACATGATGAATAATATGGTTTTATACTTTTTCAATTGTTAAACAATTAACATTTATTATATCATTTATATTAATAAAGCTTATTATATCTATAATTTATAAAAATGCTCCAAGTAAAAAAATATATTGATAGGACCCGTCTCAGCCTTCTCTATCTCATAAAATTTGGGAGTTCCTATAAGACTCAAGAGACCAAGACAAGTCGTGTATGAGTATCAAAAAACTAATCTCTTTTTGAACTTTCATAAATTTCCTTAGTACCAAGTCCTTTTTCTAAAAACAAAATGGTGCATATCATAAATTCTGAATCTTAAAATCTTAAAACCAATTGTCGCAACTCATAAACATTTATTTCATGAAGACTGACTCAAACATCCTAACTCTTGAAACTTAATGCAATTTCCATACTTGATTTTCCAATGGGGCAAGAAGTACCTAGCCAAAATTTATTTAATGTAGGGCCAAGTCATGGAAGAAAGGTTGGAAAAATCAATTATCATGGCTCAAAGACATCAATTTCATGAAAGCAAATCCAATACAAGAATAGGCTTTGACATAATCATTTTATTTTATTTTTAATTATTAAAACTATGTAATTCAATATAGATATTACTCATATTTATTTACATGATGAATAATATGGTTTTATATTTGTTCAAGTGTTAAACAATTAACATTTATTATATCATTTACATAAATAAAGCTTATTATATCTATAATTTATAAAAATGCTCCAAGTAAAAGAATATATTGATAGGACCTGTCCCAGCCTTCTCTATCTCATAGGATTCGGGCGTTCCTATAAGACTTAAGAGACCAAGATGAGTCATGTATGAGTATCGAAAAACCAATCTCTTTTTGAACTTTCATAAATCTCCTTAGTACCAAATCCTTTTTCTAAAGACAAAATGGTGCATATCATAAATTATGAATCTTAAAATCATAAATACTGGTTTCAGACCCTATAAACACAACATATGGAAACTATGGGTAATAGACCCTCAAGTAGTTAAAGATAGAATATGCCACATTACACACAAAATGGACTGATGTTGCATGGGCCCAACCTCCATTGTGGAAGGTCATCGCTCCGGACAATCCCTGTGGTCAACTCGGAGGGGAAAATTTTAAAAGGGTGAGTTAAAAAAATACTCAGTGCATGGATGATTTTTTAAAACATTTTTCAAAAAATCATAAAGTATGAAAATAAGTACTTATAAATTGTTTACTTTATTAGTTCATTTCTGTTATAGTAAAACTGATAATTGATAAATGATTTGATACTGTAAACTAATAACTGTTCTAATATTGTAAAGTCGAGAACTGATGTGATACTATAAAACTAATAATTGATACTGAAGTTCTCTCCACAACTAGTACCCAGGGGAATATCTATCATACTTGGTGGGCGACTCACACACAGGCAAAGTAGGGAAAAATATGTCATACCTAGAAAGCTCTAACATCACACGGGCAAAGCAACTAAATCTGTCATACTTGGCGGGAAGCTCATCGCTCAAGTGGAGCAACTAAATTTGTCGTATGTATGCGTACAACCGATAACTAAGATCTGTAAATCTGTATCTGAAAATCTCTAAATTTGATCTCTAAGGGTGGGAAACTACTATAAATCTTATATTTATTCTAATACATTTTTGTTTCCTCAAAATGTAGGCCTTTATAATTATAACAACATTATAATAATAATTTTTGATATACTATTATGTGGCTAAAATGTAAGCAAAGAACATGATATTACTTTTAAATTAACTGTACTAAGGACTCAAATGAAACTTTACACTTAATCATTAAATACAAATTGCAACTCATGAACTAGGGATGGGCACGGGTCAAGGCGAGGTCAGGGACCCTTGTCTTCAGGACATACCCATGTGCCCAAGTGGATTCCCCGAGCCTGGCCTATCCCTGGGATGGGAATATTGGGGAATCCCTAGACCCAACCCATAGGGGTTTTCATTTTTAAGACTTAAAATTTAAATAGAAAAAATGGTAATTAAAGGAGAAATGCTAATATAAATTAATATGTTATAACATAACTAGAAGACTTAAAATTTAAAATAAATAAAATAGTAATTAGGTAGGATTGTCACAACCGAATAAGTATAAATTAATATTTTTAATTACTACCCAAATAATCCTGACTCCGCCAATAAATGCATTAGACTAGAGTTTTAATTCCAATTTTTAATTTTATTGATCATTATTTACAAATTATGTAACTCTATGGAAAAGGCAGAACAAATTTTAGCAAAGTAATTGTTTAATTATGACAATAATTTAGGATGTGTTTGGTTGGGGGTAATATGACATTGCCGAGGTAATGTCATCTTATATTACTTGATTCCCACGTTTGGTTGTCAAGTAATGTAAGATTCTGATAATCTTCTAAAACCAATAGTAATTACTGTTGGTTATACATGAGGTAATTTGATTACCTCTATTTTATTAGGTGTTTTAAGATTGCTTGGTAATTTAATTTTGTTACAATTTTACCCTTATTAATAAAATTTTAGGACAAAAATGTCCTTGTTATCTATACAATTTACAATAAATTTATAGACAAACAATTTATAATAGATGTGGCCGTGAAATGGCCATAGATCTGGCCGTGAAAAGGTCAAATCTTTGGCCGTTTCATAGCCACATCTTTGGTCATGAAACGGCCATACATCTAGTCATTTCTGGGCATGGATCATAGATCTATGGCCAGAAACGGCCTTACCGATGCATGACATGTTAGTGAACGACCCAGTTACGTAGCGGAAAACAAAAACATAAACTACATGGATCGTTCCTTAGAACCAAGATCCGGGTACAAAAATCACAGTTTATACATTATAAGAATCTGCAGAAAAATCAGTTTGAAGTTTAGAAACCATACCCACGTTTGAAGGCTCCTCCAAGTTGTCTCTGAACGTATTTTGCTACTGACCCAAGTGTAGGATCGAACCGATGAAGTCCACACGAAGACAATCGCAAGGAACTAAGAAGGGATTTGCTAGATCCTCTTAGCCTTAAGAACAAAGAAGAAAATCAAAGAAAACTTTGATTATTTGCAAAAGCAAAATTGGCGTGAGAATGAGAGTGTTTTGGGGTTGTGTATTCTCTTTTTCAATGAAAGAATGAATGAATGAAAAGTCTCTTTCATTTTCCAACTAAAACCTTTTCTTTTATAGTCAAATTTCAATTGCCCTATTCCCATAGGGAATAGACTTGGGCTCCAACCCAAACACCCCATGTTACCAAACACTCCCAATTAGATATTTATTTTATTTCATCATTATCTTCAATTAAAATCAATTAATATATATTTAATATATATATTAACATTTAACAATAATGATAATTTATTTAAATATATGCGAACACAAATTTAAACGTAATTTTACTTATTTAATTTTTTTAATAAATTAAATAAAGGCTACGACCTCAACAAATTTAATTGCACTGTGAAATTACCAAAATACCCTTTCCCCTAAAAAGACGAAAACGCCCTTCTTTCTTCCTGAGTCTTAAATTATCTTCTATGTGTGTGGCCCATAGGCTCCTCATCATACCGGTAGTATATAGTATCGCGATTAACACCAATTAATCGTCTCACTAATACACAGACCAAGATTGGCCCCTAGCAAGGCATCATGGCCATTCGATAGATTCGGATTCAACAAAGTAGCTACCTATCAATGATATGGTTACCATACAATTCGATCCTTTCATCATCCGTTATCTCGATGAGACGAAGGCATAGAAATAGTGTCAACCTTCGGTTACTCTCGATATTATGTATTCAGTTTCTGGACCAATGACCTATATTATAAACTGGATAGAGCAACAACTCAATCCCACTGTGGCCACAGTTTTAGTGTCATTGCCATATACTGAATTGCGCCGTGAGATAACTTCTCCCATACCTAGGAGTGATGAATCCTCTGTCAATCCACCATAGTCTTGATACACTCCTTGATGCAGCTAATCACCACCGTATTGACAGCTCTGAATAGAACTGCGTTAGGCTAGTGTCAAACTGCACCAATCGGTGCACAAGCCACTCTGGTGATCTCAAGTCTAAGGATTACATTCACCACCATTCGTTAGAGGATTTGTTCCACAGACACTGGGGTTACCATCCATATGGAATCCTCTGGTGGGTCTGTTCAGTGAACTTGTTGCGGTATATCCGCCTACAGCAAGCACCCATGTGTTGCACTAGGTTGTCACCAAGCAACCTTGACAAGTGAGATCAATCATTGCCTTTCGACAGAGTCATTCAACACTATGATAGCCTTACCGTATTATCTGTGTGCATACTTCAGAATAATACTAGGGCTACGGACGTTTCTAGAATGGCCACCATATGTGCCATAGGGTTCTCACTATCAAGATTTGAAACACTTGATACTCTCGTCATGGTTCTACCATTCTAAGGAGATATATCAATACATATTGCAATAATAATGATTTACGCGATAAAGAATAAAATGCCTTTTATTAGTGATTAATGAACATTATTACAAAGAGTCAATTCTACAATAATTGATTGGCTCTAGGGCATCTACTCTAGCATGACAGACTAGATCCGACAGGTCATGCGTCATTCCGGTGACTATCGGCGGTGGTGGCTGGCTGCCGGCAGTGGCTTGGGGTGGGTGGGGGTGCTTTTTTTACAAATTAAAGTTTTATATGTCTGGGGTATTTGAGCAAAATTTCAAATGTAGGGGGTTAAAAGAAATGATTCAAAAAATAGGAATAAAAATAAAATTATATTAATATTTAAAAAGGAGGGCAATTCAGTAATCTACATAACATACCAACCAATTTATCCTCCCAACCAAACATATCAATATAACATACCCACCAATTTATTTCAACCTACAAACACATTTCCCTAAACATTCCTAGTAATCTTCAAGGTAATCTATCTTTCCATTAATATAACATTCTCAGTAATACAACATTCCACGAACCAAACACACCCTAAAGTAATGTTTTTCTTTTTCTTTTTCTTTATATTTTTTTCAGGCAATATTAATGTACTTACCATGAGTAGCAAGTGTTCCAGTAATGTTATTTTCAATGAGAGCAACTGTAATAACTGCTGTAAACTAGTACAATGCATGCATAATAATAATAGAAAATGGGCCCAAAACTTTTCTTTTTATTATAGGTAATAAGTCTTTTATACACAAAGAGCATTATTTACAAAATGCCATTTAAAAAGACAAGAACAGGGGAAACAGTGTAGCTATTGGTCCTCGCTTGCCGACGCCCCTCCGACTGCATCATCACCTAGATCCTGCATCCACAAAGGAAAATAACGGGGTGAGCACAAAATAATGCTCAATAAGTAAACCCTCTATCTGTCTATCCCCGTATGTATTTCTCTTAATTCTTCCCTTACACTTTCTGTTGTTTTCTACTAAACGTCATGATCTCATCCTACCGGAGGTACGGCCGGATGGCATTCACACAGCACCATCTCACTCTTCATGACTGTCGGGTGGAGTTCACACAGCACCAACCCGCTCTTAGTGACTACCGAGTGGGGATCACGAAGCACCTACCCGGTTTTTGTAACTATCGGGTGGAGACCACAAAGCACCTACCCGTTCCTCATGACTTTTGGGTGACGATCACAAAGCATCAACCCCTTTCTAATAACTATCGGGTGACGATCACAAAGCATCAACCCATTTCTAATAACTGTCGGGTGATGATCACTAAGCATCAACCCGTTTTTAATACTCTTCTCATTCACTCTACTCTAGCACTTCTCATTCTCTCTACCCTTAGAGTAGTTGCATCCACAAAGTTCTCTACTCATAGAGCAAGTGCATACACAAAGTTTCCTACTCTTTCTTAGGTCACTTCTCAATGCACAATTAATGCCTATGGATGGTTCATCTCCACTAATGCACTTATGAAATGCCAACATGCAATGTTGCAAGAATTAAGGTTCACTACTCATACTCAAACCTCTATTAGGCATTTCATCAAACAACTCAAGTGCATAACAAAACTCTACTATAACAATGATTCTATGTCTTTCTCTAACCATCCAAAATAGGAGAAAACTCCCCCACATAGCCATAATTCCTGCCATAGAATAGCACTTCCAAAAAGGATTTCTCAATATCCTTCAATTCCATCTCAAACTACATTTCCAACCCACATCTCACTTCTCACAATTGAAGTGTATGAAAAACCACAAGCAATAATAATCTCCATAACATAGCATATAACATGTATATAACATACATACATAAATGCTATTAAAACTTAATCAAGAAAATTCTCAAATCTCAACTTGGGTTGGGATTTACTTACCTTGTTATGGAGAGATCTCACTAGCTCTTCCTTTCTCTTGGTTTGCTTGACTCTTTCTCTACTCTTTAAACAAATGAACCAAAAGACCTTAATATTCAAATATACATAAAATCTCACAAAGCTTCACATCCAAAGCAAGAATCCTTACCTTAGGATGCCTTAGATTAATTTTCTAACCCAAAACACTCCAAAAGCCCACTAAAAATCCTTGAACAAAAGAAAGAGAATTTGAGAGGAAGTAAGAAAGGAAAGTGGCGATGGAGAAGAAAAATGAAGGGTTTGCAATGACTTAATTCCTTTTAATGAAATTTATGCACAAGCATTCCCATTTTGCCCTAACTCTTCCTTGGGAATTCCATCTATATCCTTTGATTCATTACAAACACACCCCCATATCAACATATTCTCCATGAAAATTCCTTACATTTTACTCCCCACTTTTCCTACTAATTAGGGGTAGAATGGTCAAATTGCCCTTAGGGAAGAAAATATCTAAAACTTAACAAACATTTTGGTCGGCCCATCACCGCGGCGAAGAAGATTCTGTCACCGCGGCGAAACTGTCCAGCAGTTTCCCATGGCTTCAACACCTCTTCGCCGCGGCGAAGATTCTTCTTCGCCCTGGCGAAGCCTGGAACACTGAACTTCTTCTATTTTCAACCAATTTCAAAGGAAGCGTTCAACATATCACTCAATCAAAGGTCAACCAAACAATAATACTAATAAACCAACTCAAATAAAAGCAAAAGAAGAAACATTAGCTACGTACCTCAAGTGGGGCGTTACAGCAATAGACTGTAGGGACGGGAATGAGCCTAATGTTTGTAAGAGACTGCTTCCATCACTAATACTCATATTAATTAGACCTAAAACAAAATTACAATTCGAGATACAAAAAGTATATGAAAATTACAAAGTAAAATAAAATGATCCACGAACGCATCTCAACATCATTCTTAATACAAAGCTCAACTCCATCTTCATCTCCAAATTAAAATTCAGCACCTGCCCCTATCTTTGAATCCTAAATTCCATGGCGGCGTGTGTGTTGCCAAACCTCACCAATGTAACTTGCCACCATTCTTTCTCCATCATCATCTTCAGCCACACATTCATCCTGGTCTTGTTCATCCTTAAAAGGCCATTCCTTTACAAAATGTTTGCTATCAAGAACTACTTGGCTTGCTCAACCCACAAGTTTTGATCTCGGGTTTTTCAAAAGCACATTCCTATACAAAAACACAACTTCACTGCTAACATCAGCTCCAAGCTCAAAGGCTTCAAGTTCTTCACCATTACTAAGCTCATGAATTGTGTATTATAATAACCAGTGCTTGGATTCACTACACGACGCACAATATGATCTCCAACAATTACGTTGTTCATAGATTTCAATACATAATCAAGTAAACCAGTGTCGCCAATTTGCTTCCTGGCTGCTTCTCTTACTTCCATTTGACTCATCCCACTGCGACCAACCTTCTTTGCTGTCTTTTCTAACAATACATTCACAATCACTTCTACTATAGATTCTAGTCTTCCTGCAGACCATCTACATTCCATATTAGCAATCAAACTAGTGAGCTTTCTGTAGTTTGAATACCTATTCCTTATAAACCTAAAAAGATCTTTTAGTGTGGCCAATTGGGTTTCACTCTTATCTCTATAGCATTGAATTATTTGCTTAATTTTGCTCCACACTTGTTAGTGTTTCAAAAATTTTGGATGATTTTATCGAGTTTCAAAGAGGCAAGGAATTTAATTGCTCTGTTGTAGTCATGCTCTACAACTCCAAAGCTTCCATGGTAGAATATGTATCCCCATCTACCAAACCATGGATGCCCATATGCAACTCCATTGAGTAGGAGAAGATCCATGGACTTCTTCTTTGACACATCTTCAACAGTGATTTTCCTGCCATAACTAGCGTTTGTTAATGTTCACAAACACAAAGAAACTAAACCAATAAGGGAGTTTATATTACCTGGTATGAAGAATTGTACAAATTCGGTCCCAGAGGTCCATGATTTATGTTCCACAAAGATACTTAGAACCTCCTTCAATCCCATTAATGTAGAGCAAATGGCCAAACCCATTACGATGAATTAAGCCATGCAAGAAATGATTTTGTTTTTGTATATCGTCATCCTTCAAATGCTTGTTGTTCTAGTCATTATCATGCAGTATAATCACATGATATTGTCGTTCTAACACAATATGACTACTCCAACCTAACCACAACGAAACTTCAAATTCTCAATCAAACCAAAACAACAACAAATCGAACACAAAATGGAGCTTAGCCAATCTAATAAAAAATTACAACAGTAGGGCATTGCAAAGTATTTACATCCAACACTAAAACAGATAACCTAAAACAACAAAAACTAAACCTAAAATCTCAAAATTAACCAAAAAAAAAAAAAAAACATTCAGGAAATGAATCCAAATATTAAAAGTAATAACAAAACAAATGAAAAGAAGTTGAACCCACTTAGTAAATTCAAGAACAAAAACAACAGAGGGCTAACCGTTGTGTCTACAATGATCACATCAGGGCTGAGGAGAGTGCACTCCAGTGTCTTCAATGGTGTAAAGAAGGATAACAACATTGCAAAAGTTGCAAACAAGAAGAGTACACCAAATGGGCATGCCTTTAAAACTATAGTCTTCAAGTTTGCCATATTGTCCCAAAAAGAGACGAATATTATCAAGAAAAGGACTAGTGGGAGTAATGGGGCAACCTGAGTCACCAAACGTGTGGAACTCGAACAATTTTGAGGTCTTGTTTCTCTTATTGCAAGATTGAAGAATTGGGATCGACATTTTTGAATCTAGTGAAGCATTAGTGTTTGATTTTTGAAATTGTTTTTGTTTTGTTTAACTAATTTTGTTGGGGATGTTAGGGTTTTCAAAAGCTTATTACGGAGGAGTAATGCTAAATATACAAACAAATCTTACAAAGATTTGTATACAAACTGATGTGGCAAAAAATAAATGAAAGAGTGAATATGATGATTTTGACTCTTTGTATTTACTCTTCCACTCATTTTCTACCACATTAGTTTATATACAAATCTTTGTAAGATTTTTTTGTACATCTAACATTATTTTATCATAGAGTGTGGTTACTAGTTAGTCGTTAGGTTCCTTCTTGCCATTTTGAATTTTGAATTTTGAAAAAATTTGAATTGTGGTAAGGCACTAAGGTAGTAATGCTACAACAACTAACATTCTCACTAACACCCTTATACCGACTGACGTGGTAGTTGATGTGGATGATGCTAATTTTAGTAACTAGTAAATATAAATGTAAATAAAAATCATTTAACTTGTAACATTACTAGGAAATAAAAAAAGAATCATGCTACAAGATTTGGAAAAGGGTAATACTACACTGATAAACGAATATCACCAATTTTCTCTCACAAACGTGACATGGTAGCTGATAATTGGTTTCTGATGAATTCATCAAAGAAACCAATTATCAAATGTCATGTCGGGTTTGTGAGATTCGTTTATCAGTCTATCTTTGTTGTTTGGGAAAATATACATCATTTCATCGTCTCTTTGCCTAATCTTTGGCTAAGAGATTTGGCGAAGAAATATGGTCATCTCATGTACATACAGCTCAGCCAAATTTTCCACCATTGTTGTCTCTTCACCTGAAGCTGCTTATGAAGAAATGAAAACTCATGATCTTTGCTTTACTCAAAGGCCTTTGGCCTAATTGAATCACTATATATATAATTTGTTTTATAAATCATCAAATTGAGAAAAACAAAAATATTTTAATTACCCATCTGTGGGTAACCTAGACGGTTAGAATGAATTAAAGATAGTGTAGATAGACACACAATCTCATATTCGATTCTCCATTTGAGCATCCGCAATTTAAGTAAGGGGCTATGGCAGTAGATTGCTGCACTAGTCACCCCAAAAATAATTAGTTTCAGTGGGGATCATGGCAGTGGATTGTTGTGCTAGTCTCCACTGAGAAGGATTAATTTAAGTGGGAAATGCGTGTAAGTTGTCGGACACCTTGGTTACAAAAGAAATATATATTTTAATTTTATAAAATAAAAATTTGATTTGCTACAATAAAAATAAAATAAAAACATGAATAAAATATTTTAATAATTTAATAAAATATTAGATTTTACTGAACCTTATAACTAAGAATAAACCACAGAGACCAAAATGTATTTCACTTGGTTTTTTCATACAAAAAAAAAATGGCACGGGTGTAATTCATCGGGAATCCGAAGTCATTTTGTTTTGTCAAAAGTTGTCAAGGTAACAAGAGCCTTGGCTTCCAACATATACATCCAAGGAGGGGTGAGCATAGGTAGCGGGTAGAATAGGAACCGGAGGGTAGAACCAAAACCGGAATCGGAACCGAAACCGGAATCGGAATCGAAACCTACCCAGAACTGGTACTGTGCGGATAGGTTCCGGTTCCAATTTTTTGGAACCGATACTGTGCGGTTCCGATTCTGGTTCTTGTGTGTGGAGGAACCGGAACCAGAACCTGTAAAAAGGGTACCCTGTTTGGAACCTGTAGGGGGTACCCGGTTTGGAACCGATTTTTTGAACCTGTTTGGAACCTGTTTTGGAACCTGGACTACAATGAAATATTTGTGAAATGAGAATAATGGAGGGTTTCTATTATTTTACATATGAAAAAAATTTAAAATAGAAAAAGTTAAATTTTTAGAATAACCTAGTTAAATAAATATACGAATACAATTATACTTATTACATATAAATTACACCATATTAAAAGCTTTAATATATATTATAATACATTAATATTAAAGTTTTAATTAATTAAGTGAATAATTGGAATTATGATCCAATTAAAAGTGTTTTACATTTTTAATGTTATTAAAAGAATTATTTTTGAATAAAATAGTATATTTGATTGAGTAATAATATATTTAGTTATTTACTTCAATTATCAAGTTCTAAGTATATATATAATAAATTAATAATTAATTAATTATATATGATAAAATGATAAACATTAATAAATTTAATTACTAGTTAAATATCATACTTAATCAATTATAACATTATATTATAGTTAAATGATTACTTAATTAATTATAATTTTATAACATTACTTAATTGATTTATAGTATAATTAATTATAGCATTACATTAATTGATTACTACTTAATTAATTGACTTATAAGTTATAACATTTAGTATATTACTTAATTAAATAATTAGAAATTTAATTAATTATAGCATTACACTATAGATTTATAGTATAATTAAATGTTAATATATTATTATATATATATAGCATTACATTAATTGATTACTACTTAATTAATTGACTTATAAGTTATAACATTTAGTATATTACTTAATTAAATAATTAGAAATTTAATTAATTATAGCATTACACTATAGATTTATAGTATAATTAAATGTTAATATATTATTATATATATTAACTGATTTTAATTATAATAATTAATTAATTAAAATACCATAAAGGGTGTGTTTGGTTGCAAGGGTGAACTAGGGTTGGAGCCCATGGCTATTCCTAAGTGGAATAGGGTTTTAATTGTTGCATTATATAAGTGCAACTTAAAATTAAAACAATGTGAAATTATTCATTCAATTAAAACCCTGGGCACCCTATCTCTCTCTCTCTCGAGAAGAATAAAACTTTTCTTGTTCTTCTTTCTTGATTCTTAAAGCCCTTGATTGTTCTAGCAAATAATCAAGGGTTCTGCAGATTATCTTTGTGTGGACTTCCGTGAGTACGATACTACTTTGGATTGATTGGCGAAAAATCATGTGAACAGTGTTCCTGTCCAAAATTAGAGATATTCAAAGGAGCCTCCAAATGTACGTAAGTATTCTAATCCTTGAATGGATTTACTTTATACATATTTTTGTTTATGAACATGTAAACAGTATAATCTATACTTGGATCTTGGCAAAGAAAGGTAATTAATTTACCGATTGAATTTTTGTTTTCCGCTGCGTATGGTAGATCAATTACTTATGCAAGAAATACACTTAACTCTCCTACCATATTCATCTCAAACTCATTTTTCATCAAACAAATGAATTCATGTGCATGTGATTGAGAAGTGGAACCAAACACAATATCATCAACGTAAATCTATTCACACAACATTTCACTGTTAACACGCTTGATAAATAAGGTTTTATCGACACTACCTCTCTCATAACTATGCCCAAGGAGGAAAGTTGTCAACCTTTCATACCAAGCCCGAGGGGCTTGCTTCAACCCATAAAAGGTCTTCTTCAATCTAAACATATGATTAGGCTTGTGTGGGTCTTGAAAACCAACTGGTTTTTCCACATACACTTCTTCAAAGAGCATCCCATTTAAGAAAGCACTTTTTACATCCATTTGGAACAATTTGATCTTGAGGCAGCAAGCAACAACAATCAGTAACCGGATTGACTCAAGTCTGGCAATAGGGGCAAAAGTTTCATCAAAGTCAAATCAGCGAAGTTAGCGTTCTCAAATTCTTTACCATGGTCACTCCTAATTTTCACAATCTTCATAGCCATGGAACTCTTCTCAACAAGTAGCCTCTTAGCCAGTTTTTGAAAGGCATTAAAAGAGTCAGATTTCTTATGCAAGAAGTCAACCCATGCATACCTAGAGAAGTCATCGACACAAACAAACACATATCTCTTACCTCCCAAACTCATGGTTTGCATAGGAACCATTAGATCCAAATGAAGCAATTCCAACACACATGAGGTATTTAGATTAGACAAAACTTTATGAGAGATCTTGGTTTGTTTACTTTGTTGACATGGACTACACACATTGCCTTTTGGAGGTTAAGGCTTCGATAGCCCTTTAACTACTCCCCTTTTTGAAAGTCTTACGAAATCTTTGAAATTCATGTGACCAAGTTTCTCATGCAACAAGTTAGTGCAATCAATCTTAGAGCTGAAACATGACACACTATTAGAAAGCAAATAACAATTGTCATTGGATCTTTTTCCTTCTAGTAAGGAGATATCTTCATCATTCAAGATTTGACATATGTTCTTGGAAAATTGAACCACAAAGTTCTCATCACAAATCTAACTAATACTAATCAAATTAGCTTTCAAACCCTCAAGAAGTAAGACATCATTCAAAACTGGAAAACTAGGTAAAACAATTGATCCCTTACCGAGAATTTCACCTTTCTTACCATTTCCATAAGTAACATGTCCATGATCAACAAATTCAAGTTTAGACAAAAGTGATTTATTTCCTATCATATGTCTAAAACAATCAATATCCAAATACCAAAGATCATTTTGAAAAGCAAGCAATGAGGTATGAGACACAAGGCAGTTCACATCAGACTTGGGTTTCCAAATTCTTTTGGATGAAAAACCATAGTAATCACGAGGACTCATATTGGAATACAAGTTATGTTTTCAAGAACTCTTTCAAATATGCAATAAACTTGAAGCATTTTGGTTTGATGTGACCTTTTCTATTACAGAAATGACATATGGGTGTGAATTTTGTTACCTTCGTAGCTTGTCTCATAGCAGTGTTCAATTAATAACAACTTTAATTCCTCCACAAGTGCACAGGTCGCAATTGCAGTAAAGTGCACAAGTAAGGGTTGATCCCACAGAGAGTTGAGCTATCAATTAATCTAATACTGTGTAAAAAACAACTAAAATAATAAACGCAAGTGAGATAATAAAAAAATATCCAACAATTCAATAAAATCTAACTAAAATTCAAATAAGAATAACAAAAATACTAAAATAACAATAAAGATAAAAACGATATCTAAACAAGTGATCAAGAACGAGAAATGGTCTAGTGTATCCAATTTCACCATAATTATTTCACTTTACGTTATTAATCTAATCGATGTTTATCGATCCAAATCTTAGGGTCAATACTTACCAAGGTAAGGTCGTGTTGTGGCCAGCTGAATTAGCCTAGTGTTTTCATAATCCAAACTAGCTAGTGGCGTGTAGCTTAGTCTAAATCACAAAAACCCATTATGCATAAAAGTACCAAAATGAACACAAACCAACTCACATATGCCGAGGGCATCGCACAGACATAAATCTATCGTTCATCAGAGCAATATGAGATTAGCTAGTGGCATGTAGCCTAACCTTGACTCATACAACCATACAACCGTAAATCAAAGGCAATCATGCAATAATAATGATTAACCAATTCAATAAACATAAATGAACGAAACTAAGATACCATTGGATCAATTAAACATTCGATTAAGCAAAAAACATAAAGTAGACTAATTAGATTACATTGGATACACTAGGAAGGAGTTTAGCTACTCATAAATACAATAAAACAAACCTTGATCTTCCACTTACACATTTGGATGCAAAATCCACTCAAGATGATCAAGGATTTGCCTTACACAATCAATCACTCTCTCCCAAGCCTCCAAAGTTGAAAAAGTGTTCTCTAAAACCTAATATACCTCAAAATCGGAGTAAAGTTTTCTTTAAATAGTTTTTAGGCAAAATGGCATAATTGTAAATAATGGTCGCCCAAATTAGGGTTGAAAATGTGAAGTTTTTTCAAATATCGTGATTTGCGTTACGGCTCAGATGAATTACGTTGTGGCATGTCTCCAAGCTATTTTTCCTTCGACAAAAACCCTATCACGCTGCGGCACAGAAAAATTATGTCACGGCTCAATTTGGATTTCGTCGAATTTATGTCGTGGCTCAGAAAAGTGTGTTGCAGCTCAAATTCAATTCCATCATCTTCACACTGCGGCTCATAAAAGTGCGTTGTGGCTCAAATGTGGAATTTCAGTTTTTTTTTGCTCGCCTTGATTTATCCGCACTTGACGAGCCCAGGATGTCCGAACTCTAACACAAGCATGAATAATCCATCTTTTTGGACTTGAATACCTGAAAATAGAACAAAACCCGTGATTCTGGGAGATAACAAAACAAGTAAGAAAACTTATCCTAAATAATGCATTAAAACTTGAATTTCTTACAATTTCACCCTCAAATCACAAAATAAATCTGCATTTTCAACACTCAACACAACCCCCAACCAGCTTATTGCTAGTCCTTAGCAATGAAAGCGATAAAATCTAATCCTAACTAATATATCCTATCTAAACCACTTCAATAGGTTGACACGATTGCATTTAGCGTATGCAATAAGCCTTTAAACCCCTAGGTCCCTCTAGTGGACGAGTTATAGTCTTGTGAGGGTTTTCAGTGATGCTACCCACAAACATCCTACCATTTCCTAACACACATATATACAAAACATGGATTTCCTAGATACATCAATAAATATATATCATACATTGCATACACATATAGCAACAGAACAAGCAATGATCACACACATCCAAGAACACCCTAAAAATTAATTTCACCTTCGTTCTCAACTCTCCATCACAGTCAATCCACAAACTGTTAATCCTAGCCTTAGAGGTGGTTTTATAGCAATCTCCAAACGAAAACAGTATTTTGATCCCATATAATGGAAAACATTAAAAACACAACTCCATAGGCCTACTTTTCAGATCACTCTCCACTAATGTACAGCAACACACAACTCAAATTGTTAGGACTTCATTAAGCTTGTAACGTTAGGCTAAGGTGTTGGGTTATGAAAGAACGTAAGGGATTTAGGCAATTAAGAGGAAAAATCTTACAATTCAAAGAACACAATCGGTCAAAACAACTTACTCTCTCAAACCTAAACCCCTTATTCTATTTTTTTTTCTTTTTATTGCATCACTCTCCCCAACAATAATCGAATATGTACCCTTTTCATGCTTCCTTATTGTTTTCTTCCTTTTTTTTTTTTTTTTTTTTTTTTCACACAACAACCCCCAACCTGGTCTTTCAAACATCCTCATAAAAGTCTTATACAAATCTTGAAGCCACACACATTTCTCTTTCAAAATTTTAGATCAATTCCTCTTAAAAGAAAATCATGGATAGGAAATGTGTTTAAGGGTTAAATGGGACAAGTTATTTCAGGTTGAACGAAAGAAAATCAAGGCTAAATATATACAGTAAGGCTCAATGGGGTGAATTAGGATAATATCATAAAAGGTTGGCTTAAAAGGCATAAACGGTCCAAAGATGGCCTAAGTCATTTCTTAAATCATGCATTGTCTAGGATTTCGCCTGAAGTGATCATCAAATAGGTTCTAGAGTTTAGGGATCTCATAAAAACATAGGAAATTAACCACAAAACACCTCCAAAAGCTAGAACCAACCAACCAACCAAACAAACCACAAACCCGAGAGTTTCGAACTTAAGCAAAAATTAACATCCAGGATAATTCTCGAATTAGTGTAAAAATCACCTCTTCTAAATACTACATGTCATTGTAATCAACAATATCACAGACATTTGACATCATCCAGGAAACACAAACTTCCATAAATAAAAAAAATTATAGGCATGCAAAAATTTCACATACTTTCCCACCCCCAACAAAAATCCTACATTGTCCCTAATGTAGCCAACAAAACAATGTAGAGGTAAAAAGGAAAGAAACAAGTTACCCCCACTTTGAGTAACAAATCGTAAAGTCTGGAAGTAACGCCATTGAATGCATATCTTGTAATCAACATGAAATCCACCAACACAAAAGAAAATGACACATGGTGTCTTGGATAGAATCCATGTTGTCTATTAATCCGCATAATATTTATGGAAATAAAAAAAAAAAATGAAAAGAACATCGAAACCATAATAAAGTAACTAAAGTTTTACAATTGAAAAGTAAAATCAGACACAAAATAAACTAAAAACGAAAGTGCAAAAAAGAAAATGAAAAATAGGAAATCTATCAGTAAATCCACCCAATCTCTCATTGCTAGTCCCAACCATCATCATCATCATCGCCAACCATGTCAACATCACCAATAGGTGCCCTCGGCTGAAACCCCCCGGGTAGACAGGAAATACAAACTGTTCCGGATCCACTCTTGATTGAGATAACTAAAACTGCTAGATGATCTGCTGAGGTGTCTGTAAACACTAAGCTTGATACGTCATTTGACCTATGGCCTATGTCTGCCACTCTCTCATCTCTGCTCTCAAGTCGGCTATCTAACCCTATACAAACTGGGTGGAAGATGTCGACTTGCTCAAGGCTCTCTGTTTGCGTGGCTGTGCCTGGGCTACAACTCCCTTACGCCTACTAGTAATCTTCTAGAGATACTTCAATGTTAGTGGTGGAAGTGGTGGTCTCTTCACTTTATCATCCCTGATAACAACTCTCGTAGATACACATAAGGCAATGATAAGGGTGGGATACATATAAGATTTAGAAGATCTAAATGCATAAATCTGTGAATGAATAATCTCTCTTATGTTGATCTGCATCGACTGAGAAATGGCATACATCATAAGGGTCTTCTTAGTGTCCACTATGCTAAGGTGCCTTGAAGGATAGATCTTGGCATAGAAAAAATGCTCCCATACCATATGAGCGAGTGTGAGTGAAGTCACAACAAAACCTTTTCTTCTATTGTTCCGAACAAGAATCCATTCTTCCCGACCCTTTGTCAAACTCTTAGCACCTCATCATTATCTGGGTCCTTAAGGAATCTAGAAAAATCATCCTCCTCCTAAAAAATAGTTGGTAACCCATGAATCTCATTAATCCTCTCGACATCAAATCTCACATCCTGCCCTCTAATCTTAATTCTTCCATTTCAACGCTCGAAGGCATTTGCATAAAACTCTATCACAAGAGGCTCAACAACTACTCCTAGTTGCGCCGTAAAGCCCTCCTAATTCAAATCACTAATAATGTCAGTAATGCCCTCATAAGGATTCTTAAAATCAAATCCTCATTCATCCATAAATCCTCTACCATTAACAACATTATCCTTATACCTATCCTAAACATATGAACTCACTGTTAGAGTAGGTGCCCTAGAGCCAATCAATTATTGTAAAATTGACTCTGTAATAAATGTTTATTTATCAATAAAAGGCATACTCTTCTATATCATGTATGTAATGATATATGTCCTTAGAATGGTAGAACCGTGACGAAGGTATCAAGTGTTTCAAATCTTGATAGTGAGAACCCATGATCACATATGATGACCATTCTAGAAATGTCAATAGCCCCAGTATTATTCTAACCAAGGACACAAATAATACGGTAAGGCTCTCATAGTGTTGAACGACCCTGTGGAAATGCAGTGATTAATCTCACTTGTCAAGGCTGTTTGCCGACAACCTTGTGCAATGCATGGGTGCTTGCTATAGGTAAGTTCACTAGACAGACCCTCCAGAGGATTCCATATGGATGGTAACCCTAGTGTCTATGAAATAAATCCTCTAACGGATGGTGGTGGATGTGATCCTTAGACTTGAGATCACCAGAGCGCCTTGTGCATCAATTGGTGTAGTTTGACACTAGCCCAACATAGTTCTATTCAAAGCTATCAATACGGTAGTGATTAGCTACATTGAGAAGTGTATCAAGACTATGGTGGATCGACAAAGGATTCATTAGTCCTGGGTACGGGAGAAGTTATCTCACTGGGTAATTCAGTAAATGGCAATGACACTAAATCTATGGCCACATTGGGATTGAGTTGATGCTCAATCCAATTTAATATTCCTTTCATTGGTCTAGTAACTGAATATAAACATGTCGAGGATATCTGAGGTTGACACTATTTCTATACCTCAGTCTCAATGAGATATCAGTTGATGAAATGATTTGATTGCATAGTAACTATACCATTTACAAGCTGCGGTTTCGCTGAATCCGAATCTATCAGGTGGCCATGATGCCTTGCTAGGGGCCAATCTTGGTCTGTGTGTAGTGAGACGATTAATTGGTGTTAATTGTGATACTACACACTGCCGATATGATGAGGAGCTTACGGGTCACACACTTAGAAGATAATTTAAGAATCAATTTTTGAGAAGGGTATTTTTGTCTTTTAGGATGAAAGGGCATTTTGGTAATCTCATAGTACAATTAAATTTGCTGAGGTTGTTGCCTGTATTTAATTTTAATATTAAAATTAAATTAGTGAGATTATATTTAAATATATCTCTGTATATATTTAAATGAATTATTATTATTAATTAAATGTTAATATATTATTATATATATTAATTGATTTTAATTATAATAATAATAAATTAATTAAAATACCATTAAGGGTGTGTTTGGTTGCAAGGGTGAACTAGGGTTGGAGCCCATGGCTATTCCTAAGTGGAATAGGGTTTTAATTGTTGCACTATATAAGTGCAACTTAAAATTAAAACAATGTGGAATTATTCATTTAATTAAAACCCTAGCCACCCTATCTCTCTCGCTCTCTCAAGAAGAAAACTTCTATTGTTCTTCTTTCTTGATTCTTGAAGCCCTTGATTGTTCTAGCAAAATAATCAAGGGTTTTGCGGATTATCTTCGTGTGGATTTCCATGAGTACGATCCTACTTTGGATGATTGGCGAAAAATCACATGAACAATAGACGGTGAACAGTAACCATGAATAGTAACATGAACAGTGTTCCTGTCCGAAATCAGAAATATTCGAAGGAGCCTCCAAACGTACGTAAGTATTCTAATGCTTGAATGGATTTACTTTATACAAATTTTGTTTATAAACATGTAAACGATATAATCTATACTCGGATCTAGGCATAGATAAGTAATTGATTTACCGATTGAATTTTTGTTTTCCACTACGTATGGTAGATCAATTACTTACGCTCACAAATCTAGGATCATGGGTGTCCCGTGCGGAACCTCCAGGACCTCTACTAGAACTACCCACATCTCAACCCCTCTTTTACAATGCCATAACAATCAATTTGGGTACTAACACCAATGCCCAATTACACGGCAATCACATGACCCCCAATACACCCAATCACAACATAATACACAGTCAACACAAAATCCAATTAAAATCTCGCTCAATCAACACCCAAAGCAATTAATCAACTCAACTCAACTCAACTCAACAAACTAAAGCCAAATATGCAAATAAAATCACAAACGAGTAGTCTAGGATGCTTACCCAATCTGAATCAGTGATCAAAATCTTCGATTGAGATGATTTGCCCTAAAATAAAAAATGCCGAAATTGATCCATCTCAAAATCAATCCTGAATCTGCAAAATCAAGGTCAAACAAGTGTTGAGGATGTATTAGAAATGATTTGTAGTAAGAAAAATGCAAGATTAGTTGAAAAATTTGAGAGAGTGGTGAAGAACTACGCTACGGCGCAATTGAGATCTAATACGTTCTTTTATATTCTGTGAATTGTGCCGCGCCGCAAGTTTTTCCGCTGTGGCATGATTTGGGTTTTCACGCTCAAAATGAAGAATGGTGTAAAAGTGCTGCAACCTAAAATTTTTGCACCGTGGTGTGTTTGCATCGTTGAATTTCAAATTTGCCACTTTTTCACCACGACATGAATTACTTGAGCCGCAACCTGATTGCGCATTTGTGTCGTCGTCAAGTCTGAAGACGTAATTGCACTGTGGCTTGAATAATCTGAGCTGCGGCGTGAAGTGGATTTTTTGGAAAAATTAAATCAAGTGTTAGATTTCCTGAAAATTCGAACACACAAAATAAAAAACAAAAAATAACACAATAAAAAAAGTAAACTGAAATAAACAAAAAAAAAAAAAAAGAAAAAAATCTGAACAAAAGCAATAAAATGAAAATGAAACAAACAAGGAAAAGAAACATTCGGGTTGCCTCCCGAAAAGCGCTTGTTTATCATCCTAAGCTAGACGGAATGCTTAGTCATCATTCAAGATGGCATCCTCAACTCAACAGTAGAGGCCTTTGATCTCACTCTGTCGACTCCCACTAAAAATGCTTTCACTTTTACATAATTAACATTTCCATCCTCCACCAACAAAGCTAATCCCAATTTGTCTTTGTAATAGCCACTTTCTACTCAAATACTCATAATGAAATACATATAAAATTATATAAAAAAATTGGGCCCAAAATTTTCTTTCTATTAAATATATATATATTCTTTACAAACATATACATTTTTACACAAACTTATAATGTGTACAAAAGATATTAAAACATGGTGGACAGTGTAACCGCTTCCCCTCGCGTGTCGACATCCATCCGACTGCGTCCTCACCTGGATCCTGCAAAACATAGGAAAACAACAAGGTGAGCACTAAAATAATGCTCAGTAAGTAAATCCTCTACTCATCTATCCCCGTAACTCTCTCTCTCTAATTCTTTCCTTACAACTTCTCATTCAATTCCTCTTTGGTACTTCTCTCTCTCTCTTTCTCTTTCTTTTAGAACTCTTTTCTATTAACTCTCTTTAGTAAGTCACGGCCCCATCATACCGGGGGCACGGCCGGGACTTGCTCCCACTCTACGTGACCTCTACTCATTCTAGCCGATTGGACTCGGTTATGCATGGATTCGGAACCCTTGGCCATGTGAGTGTATAATCTCTCTCTCGGGTACTCGGGTATAGCCCTCATCCGCATGCACTC
Source organism: Pistacia vera (assembly GCF_008641045.1). Lineage (NCBI taxonomy): Eukaryota > Viridiplantae > Streptophyta > Magnoliopsida > Sapindales > Anacardiaceae > Pistacia > Pistacia vera. The sequence continues at coordinate 29,769 of NW_022195306.1, read as the reverse complement.
TCACTGGCTACACCACTTCTCTATCTCATACTCATGCCGCTCTCTCAATGCGGCGTACATGCGGGAATACTCTACCCATTACTCACGGGTTCCCCATCGCACAACCTACTCTATTCTCTTTCTCTTAACTCTTAAAGTAGCTTATACTCAAATTCTCTACAATATCTCAAGCTACTTCTTAAGTGTATAACTAGCTCATGCTCACTAATGCACTAATGAAATGCCAAATACAAGATTTCCTCAAAACAGTCATTCTGCACAAGTCACACTAAAAAGGCCATAACTTGCGTTATACACTCGGATTGCTACGGTTTCGGTCTCGTTTTAAAGCTTAGAAACATGGCTATAACTTCTATGTTTTGGTCGCAGCCCAGTTCAATCCGTAAGATGCCCAAAAATTACTTAGAAAGTCACGGCATGACAGGGCAGATTTCACTTAGGCATTTCATCAAGCAACTCATGTGCACATAATCACTCTACTAAAATTTCTACTATACTTCATTCTCTAGCCATCCAAATTGGGAGAAAACTCCCTCAAACACTCATAATCCCTGTCAAGAAAAGCACTTCCAAATAGGTTCACACAACATCTCTCAAACTTCATCTCAAATTCCATTTCTCATCACACATCAAAAACACTTCTCATAATACATATTCATCTCAACTCAATTCTCAACATCAAGCATACTACATACTGATCATGCATACATCTCTACTCAAAAGCTTATTCAAAACTCAAATTGGTTGGATTTACTTACCTTGTGAAAAGATGACTTCTTTAGCACTTTTCCTTTCCTTTGTTGTCTTGTCTCTTCTCTACAACTCAAAACAACAACAAGAACAATAACAACCAAATAAGACTTCACTATAACCATAAGAAAATTCACATCTAAAGCATGAATCCTTACCTTAGGATGCTTTAGATGAAATCTCTACTCAAAATTACTCAAAAGCTCTCCTAAATCCCTTAGAAATCTTGGAAGATTGGATGGAGAAAATGAGAGAACTTAGGCAAATGGAAGAGGCGGTGGAAAGGAATGAATAAAGGCTTTCTCTACACTTTAACTCTTTTTAGTTCATATTATAAGCATCCTTTCCCATTTTGCCCTTGCCCTTCCTTGGAAATTTCATCTATATCCTTTGATTCTTTACAAATACACCCCCATCCAAACACAATCTCTACTAAATTTCCTTACATTTTACTCCCCACTTTTCCTACTAATTAGGGGTAGAATGGTCATTGTGCCCCAAAAGAAGAATTCTCTAGAAAACTCAAGAAACTTTTTATTAGGCTCATCGCCGCGGCGAAGCACTTTCCATCGCCCCGGCGAAACAGGGCAGAACCTACCCATGGGTGCAGCCCCTCCTCGCCACTGCGAAGCTTCTTGTTCGCCCCGGCGAAGATTGGATTTCCAAACTTCACCAAAACTCAACCAATTTCAAGGCAACCATTCAACCAACTCAACATACAAACTCAATTGAAACTGAAACAGTAAACTTTTAACTAATACAGCAAATCTTAAATACGTACCTCAAGTGGGATATTACAGTCTTCACTCCAATCCTACATAACATTAGAAACAATGGTGGGGTGCAAGGAGTCAACATTTAAGCCTTCTTTAGATGGCGAAGGTGTGGAATGGAAAACCGAACCCTCAATGGTTTGATCAAGCACTGTCATTCGCAATTTCCCTTATTGAACATCTATAACTGTTCTCGTCATGGCCATGAACGGACGTCCAAGCAAAATGGGTGGTTCCTTATCTCCAGTTGTTAATGCCTCCATGTCTATCACTACAAAATCAGCAATACCTTTGGGATATTTCATTGACCGATCGGCTAACTGCAAGGCCATTGTTGTCAGTTTTAGTCCTTTCAATCCAACCGCTGATATGTGGAATATGACATGAGATTGATGCTAGCACCCAAATCCAGCATAGCTTGCTTCCTCTTTTTACTACCAAATGTAATGTCGATATAAAACTCCTAGGATCTTTCAATTTGGGTGGTAACTTGTGTTACAAAACCGCACTCGTTGTCTCAAAAATCAAGACTTTCTTATTAGGTTCATACTGACGCTTCCGGGTGTTCCGCTCCTTGAAGAATTTAGTATAAGCCAGCAATTTCCTAACCAATTCAAGCAAGGGTAAGTTCATATTAACCTTAGATAAAATGTCATAGATATCAGAAAATGACTTATCCCATTTGCTTTTAATTAAACGACCCAGAAAAGAAAGGGGTGGAACGTAAGGCTTTGGTGGCACATATGGAGGGTCAATCTCTTCACTCTAAATGGGTGCACTTTGTTGCTTCCCCTTGACTCCAATTTGTCCTGCATGATCAAAAAAAGGCTCATTAGTTTCAGAATTGATGTCGTTGTTAATTACCTTACCACTTCTCAATATTGTGATTTCATTTGCTTGCTTTGTGTGACTCAGTAACTTCCCTAGGACATGGTCTTTTAATGCCTCTGCAATTTGGCCAATCTAAATTTCCATCTTCCTTATGGTTGTATCTTGCTGTTCAAATCTCTTTTCAAAGTTCTGATTTGTTTGTTGAGACACTTGAATGAAATTATTCAATGTTTCCAATGATGGCTTCTTTGGTTGCATAATGAGATCCAAACTTCCTTGTAGCTGGTTGTTTCTCCATGAAAAGTTTGGATGGTTCCTCCACCCAAGATTGTATGTGTTCAAATATGGATTGTGTGGCCTTTAGTCGTAAGAGTTCATCATGTTCACTTGCTCCACAAATTCTGGAAAATTCTCACTGGAAGGACAAACATTAGTAGTATGACCAAATTTACCACAAATTGCACGTACCTCTTTTGAACCACTCTATCCCTGTTCGCTTATCATGTTGCACATGGTTTTGACATGCTTGGTCAATTCGGACACTTGTAGTGTTAGCACTCACTTCGTAGATTCCATTTGCTTTCCCTCTAACACTCTTCTATTGTGAGTTGGCACCAAGCATCTCATACAACTCGTATGTCTCCTCTGCAGTCTTCTCTCTCATGGCACCACCTGCAGCGTTGTCAACTGTGGCCTGTCAAGCTTGCGCTAGTCCATCATAGAAAAACTGATTCAACAATTCTAAAGGGTATCTATGATGTAGACATTTAACTAAAATCAATTTAAATCTTTCCCAAGCCTCTTGGAATGGCTCACCATCAAGTTGAGAGAAAGTAGCAATTTTACCTCTTAGTTCTGCAATCTTGGCATAAGAATAAAATTTACCTATATATTTATTATAGACCGCATCCCAGGTGGTAAGTGAAGCTGGTGCCATTGACATGAACTAACTCTTCACTATGTCCTTCAATGTATATGGAAAGCATCTCATCCTCAATTGATCTTCAGTCAAACCCTACAAAGGAAAAGTTTGCATGGTTGAGTAAAAATTTCTAATTGATGTCAATGGATTTTTAGTGGCCAACCCAAAGAATGAAGGGAGCATCTAAAAATGGATACTCTTTAACTCATAATTCCTCGCTACAGCACTCAAAACAATACAGGAGGGAGATGTTCCAATAGTAGGATGCACATACTCCTTCATCGAGCGGGGTGGATTTGCCATCTCTTCTTCTGATTTTGAATTTGATGCACTTGATTCTTCTGAACTTTCAAGTTCTCTTCTCTTTCTATCAATTAAATTCACCCTGTCAAAATAGGAAGCACTTTTCGCCCAACGATTGGTGACCTTGCATTCAAAAGAACTCAAAACAAGGAAAAAGTGTAACACAAAAATACACAAAAAAATTAGAAGATAGTAAAAACAACTATAATAAAATAAAATAAAATCTAACTACAAAAATAAAATCACAAATATTAAAGAAATCAAATAACTCTAACTCCTCGGCAACGGCGCCAAAAACTTGTTCACTTAAAAATAATTTAATTCCACTGCAAGTGCACGGATCGCTATTGCAGTAAAGTGCACAAGTAAGGGTCGATCCCACAGAGAGTTGAGCTATCAATTAATCTAGTACTGTGTAAAAAACAACTAAAATAATAAAATCAAGAGAGATAATAAAAAAATATCCAGCAATTCAATAAAATCTAAATTAACTAAAATTCAAATAAGAATAACAACTAAGATAAAAACGATATCCAAATGAGTGATCAACAATGAGAAATGGTCTAGTGTATCCAATTTCACAATAATTATCCTACTTTATGTTATTAATCTAACCGATGTTTCTCGATCCAAATCTTAGGGTTGATACTTACCAAGGTAAGGCTGTACCGTGGCCAACCGGATCAACCTAGTGTTTTCATAATCCAACCTAGCCTGTGGTGTGTAGCCTAGTATAAATCACAAAAACCCATTATGCATAAAAGTACCAAAACGAACACAAACCAACTCACATTTGTCGAGGGCATCGCACAGACATAAATCAATCATTCATCAGAGCAATCTGAGATTAGCTAGTAGCATGTAGCCTAACCCCAACTCATGTTGTCAATCAATCAACTATTAAACACGATCAAACATCAACTACGATCAAAGATCAAGAGATATTCAAGATTAGCTAGTGGCATGTAGCCTAACCTTGACTCATACAACCATTCAACTGTAAATCAAAGGCAATCATGCAATAATAATGATTAATCAACTCAATAAACATAAATGAACGAAACTAAGATACCATTAGATCAATTAAAGATAAAGTAGTCTAATTAGATTACATTGGATACACTAGGAAAGAGTTTATCAACTCATAAATACAATAAAACAAACCTTGATCTTACACTTACACATTTGGATACAAAATCCACTCAAGATGATCAAGGATTTGCCTTACACAATCAATCACTCTCTCCCAAGCCTCCAAAGTTGAAAAAGTATTCTCTAAAACCTAATATATCTCAAAATTGGAGTTAAGTTTCCCTTATATATTTTTTAGGAAAAATGGCATAATTGTAAATAATGGTCGCCCAAATTAGGGTTGAAAATGCGGAGTTTTTCCAAATATCGCAATTTGCACCGCGGCGCAAAGTTTTGCTCTGCGGCTCACTTCAATTACATCGCGACTTAGATGAACTACATTGCGGCGTGTCTCCAGGCGAGTTTTCCTTTGACAACAACCCTATCACACCGTGACACCAAAGAATTGCGTCGTGGCTTAATTTAGATTTTGTCAAATTTATGTCGTGGCTAAAAAAAGTGTGTTGCGACTCAAATCAATTTTGTCATCTTCACGCCACGGCTTAGAAAAGTGTGCTGCGGCTCAAAGGCAGAATTTCACTTTTTTTCACTCGCCTTGATTTATCCACACTCTATAGGTCTAGGATGTCCGAACACCAACACAGGTATGAATAATCCATCTTTTTGCACCTGAATACCTGAAAACAGAACAAAACCCATGATTTTGGGAGATAACAAAACAAGTAAGAAATCTCATCCTAAATAATGTGTTAAAACTTGAATTTCTTACAATTTCACCTGCAAATCACAAAATAAATCCGCATTTCCAACACTCAACAAGCAGCAACTTCAACAGGAGTTTTGATGGCTCTAATAAACATGCATGTGCCAGAAGCTGATTTGCTAGAACCTAGATTGCAACACAAACCATATCGATCTCCGAAAGACTTTCCTTGCCCAAGGACTTCATCAAGCTTGAGTGAACCTACATTTAATCTATCAATTATGGCCATAGCCTCAGTTAGTTTAGTAGTTAAAACAATAATCTTTTTGGACAAGGTTTTGGTTTGCTTCAATAGGGTTGTATTTTCAATTCCAAGAGATTGGAATTTTTTCACAGCCTTTAACCATTGATCATACATCTTATCATATGCTTCCTGTTGTTCTAGCATAGATGTCAACAGTGTCATCCGAAGATTCACTCTTATCGTCATCTTGATTCACAGTAAAGGCAAGAACATTCTCATCATCATCGGACTCATCTTCCTCACTCTTTTCTTGGCCACTCTCACTCAAAGTGGCAGCCATAGCTTTACCTTTCTTCTTTTTCAGAGTGTTAGCACTGTAAGTTGCTGGCGGGGTTTACGCAGTGGAAAACAAAAATAAAATCCCCAACAACAACATTCAATCCAAGAACCTTATACCCAAATTTACATTATTTAAATATGAAATAATATTGAATATAAAATTTCCAGATTTCGTAATAGCGTTTGGAGGCTCTTTCAATGGTTATGAATCACTCACACTCTAAGATAAGAGTGAAATCTCGGTATCCACATGAAGACAGGATGTTGATCACCAAGCAATTCGATGTGCTAGCCAAAACGGCAAGGATCAAGGATGGGAATGCAACAAAATTTTTCTTTGAAAAATTCTCTTCTCTACTTAAAAAGAAAACGTGAGAGAGAATGAGGTGAGTAGCTAGGATTTTAATTAATGTGTTCTCTCATTTTATTTTAATTTTAAGTTGCCTTTTATATGCAACAAAAATTAAAACCCTAATCTAGTTAGGAATAAATTTATTCCATGACTAGAATAGTAAATCCCCATTACCAAACAAGATAATAATCCACATGGCATCTTATTCAAATTCAAATATGAATTTCATATTCATATATTATCTTTATTAATATTGAATAATATATTTAAATTCAAACATGAATTTCATATTTCATATATATTATCTTCACTAATATTAATATTAAATAATATATATTTAAATATATAATCTCAGTAATTTTAATTTCAATATGAAATTAAATATCAGCAATGACCTAAGTAAATTGAATTGCACTGTGAGATTACCAAAATGCCCTATCAGCTCAAAAGATGAAAATATCCTTTCCATCATAAAGGACGAAAATACCCTTTCTCACCAATTCATCCATAATCTGTCTTCTATGTGTGTGATCCAAAGGCTCCTCATCATATCAGCAGTGAGTAGTCTCGTGATTAATACCAATTAATCGTCTCACTAAACACAAACCAACATTGGCCTCTAGCAAAGCATCATAGCCACCCAATAGATTTGGATTCAGCAAAACAGCTTACCTATCAATGATATGGTTACCGTGCAATCCAATCCTTTCATCATACATTATCTCATCAAGGCCGAGGTACAGAAGTAGTGTCAATTTTAGATATCCTTGATCTCTCGATATTCGGTTATTGGACCAACGACCGGAAAAGGTTGCATTGAGCTACAACTCAATCCCACTGTGGTGATAAAATTCAATGTCGTTGCCATTTACCAAATTACTCAGTGAGATAATTTCTCCTATACCCAAGAGTGATGAATCCTTTGTCGATCCACCATAGTCTTGATACACTTTTCAATATAGCCAACCACTACCGTTCTGATAGTCTTGAGAGGACTACGTTGGGCTAGTGTCAAACACACCAATCGCTGCACAAGGCACTCCGATGATCTCAAGTCTAAGGATTACATGCACCACCATTCATTGGAGGATTTGTTCCATAGACACTAGGGTAACCATTTAAGTGGAATCTTCCTGTGGGTCGATCTGGTGAACTTGCCTAGCAAGCACCCATGTGTTAGACCAGGTTGACACCAAACAACCTTGACTAGTAAGATCTGTCACTTGCTCTCAATAGGGTCATCCAACACTATGATAAGCTTACCATATTATCTATGCCCTAGGCTAAGATAATGCTAGGGCTATGGACGTTTCTAGAATGACTACCATATGTGCTCACAGGGTTCTCACTATCGAGATTTCAAACACTTGATACCCTCATCATGGTGAGATTGTGGCTCCTTAGCAATAGCAATGGCTCTATTGCTGTCGTAGTAGAACTTTATTGGATCAGCAATGCTTGGAACCACATAAAGTTCAGTAATGAACTTCTTGATCCAAGCCACCTACAAAGCTACATTAGATAACTCGATGTACTTAGCATCAGTTATAGATTCTGCTGCAATACTTTGCTCTGAGCTTCTTTTGGCTCACTGTAGCTCCATTGAGACAAAATACAAACCCGGATTGTAAGCAAAAATCATCTTCATCCGTTTGGAAACTAGCATCACTATATCCTGTTACAGTGAGCTTATCTTCCCCTCTATAAACCAAGAACATATCCTTAGTCCTTTTCAGGTACTTGAAAAAGACTAAGGATGTTCTTGACAGCTACCCAATGACGCTCACTTGGATCTAACATGGCATACATGATGGATCCAATTAACAACGCATATGCGATCCTCTTCATTCTTCTCTCTCATCATGTGTTTTAGGACACATATCCTTAGAGAGATAGACACCATGTGACATCGGAAGAAATCTTTTCTTGGATTCTTCCATACTGAATCTCTTCAGTACCTTGTCAATATACATACTCTGACTTAGGTGAAGCAACCTATGTGATCTATCACGGTAGATCTTTATTCCAAGGATGTAGGCTGCTTCTCCTAAGTCCTTCATGGAGAAACTCTTGGATAACCAAGTCTTTACCCACTGCAAATTCGGTATATCATTCCTGATGAGAAGTATGTCATCAACATACAACACCAAGAATGCCACTGTGCTTCCACTTACTTTCTTATAAACACAAGGCTCATCTTTGTTCTTGATAAAACCAAATTATTTTATGGTTTCATCAAAATGAATGTTCTAGTTCCTTGAAGCTTGCTTGAGTCCATAAATGGACCTCTGCAACTTGCATATCTTATCAGCTTGTCCATCAAGAAGGAAACCATTGGGTTGTGTTATATACACATCCTCTTCAAGGTTTCCGTTCAGTAATAACCATTTTGACATCCATTTTCCAAATTTCACAGTTATGATAAACAGCAATCGCAAGCACAATCCGAATAGACTTAATCATGGCAACTAGCAAAAAGGTTTCTTCATAGTTAATACCATGAATTTGTTTGAAACCTTTGGCAACCAGTCGTGCCTTATAGGTATGCACCTTGCCATCCATGTCAGTCTTCTTCTTGAAGATCCATTCACACCCTATGGGTTTTATCCCTTTATGTGGATCCACTAGAGACCATACCTGGTTCTAGTACTTGGAGTCCATATTTGATTTCATGGTTTCAAGCCATTTAACAGAATATGGATCTAATATACCATCATCGTAGGTTCTGGGTTTATTGTCTTGGTAGACTAGTACGTCACCAGGCTAAGTCACAAGAAAACCATATCTCTGAGGCTCATGACGTACTTTCCCAGACCTACATAGCTCCTGTGCCACTTGAAGTGGTTCACTTTGATCCACAGATTGTGGAGTAACCTCCACATGAGGTTCAAACACTTCTTGTGCCACATCTTCCTGTCCTTTATCTAATTCATCTTATGGTTCTAGTGTTAGAGTAGGTGCCCTAAAGCCAATCAATTATTGTAGAATTAACTCTTTGTAATAATGTTTATTAATCAATAAAAGGTGTTTTCTACTATATCATGTAAATCATAATTGTATGTATTGATATATGTCCTTAGGATGGTAGAACCGTGACGAAGGTATCAAGTGTTTCAAATCTTGATAGTGAGAACCCTATGATCACATATGGTGTCCATTCCAGAAATTTCCATAGCCTTAGTATTATTCTAACCAAGGACACAGATAATACGGTAAGACTATCATAGTGTTAAACGACCCTGTCGAAAGGTTGTGACTGATCTTACTTGTCAAGGTTGTTTGCTGACAACTTGATTCAACACTTGGGTGCTTGTTATACACAAGTTCACTAGACTGACCCACCAGAGGATTTCATAAAGATGGTAACCCTAGTGTCTATGGAATAAATCCTCTACTGAATGGTGGTGTATGTGATCCTTAGACTTGAGATTACCGGAGTGCCTTGTGCACCGATTGGTGTAGTTTGACACTAGCCGAATGTAGTTCTATTTAGAGCTATCAATACGGTAGTGATTGGCTACATCGAGGAGTGTATCAAGACTATGGTGGATCAAAATATGACTCATCACTCCCGGGTACGGGAGAAGTTATCTCACAGCGCAATTTGGTGAATGGCAGTGACACTAAAGTTGTGGCCGCAATGGAATTGAGTTGTTGCTCAATCCAATTCATTATTTCAGTCATTGGTCCAATAACTGAATACAAAGATATCGAGGATAACTTAGGTTAACACTATTTATGTACCTCAGCCTCGATGAGATAACAGATGATGGAAGGATTTGATTGCATGGTAGCCATATCATTGATAGGTAGCTATTTCGCTGAATCCGAATCTATCGGGTGGCCATGATGCCTTGCTATGGGCCAATCTTGGTTTGTGTGTAGTGAGACGATTGATTGGTGTCAATCGCGATACTACTCACCGCTAATATGATGAGGAGCCTATGAGTCACACACTTAGAAAACAGTTTAAGGATGGTGACTTTTTGTAAGGGTATGTTCATCTTTTAGATCAATAGGCATATTGGTAATTTTGCTGTGTAATTAAATTTACTAAGGTTGTAGCCTATGTCCAATTTTATTATTGGAGTAATTTAGCAAAATTATGAATTTAATTATTAGAGTTAATACTAATATTAATATTTAACTAAATAATTAAATAAGGGTTAATATGCAATTCTACCTAATGTTTGTTGATGCTAAACTTGAGGGGTGGAATGGATATATTACTTATAAGTGAAGAAAAATTAGGTTTTCTTAACCTAATTCATTGTGTGGCCATGGGAGAGTTTTTTAAGAGAAATTTTTCTCTTCTTTTCTCTACACACTCATTCTTCCATTACTTGACTCCTTAAAGCCAAGAATTAATTCTTGGCTATTGGTGTACTATCTTCGTGTGGACGATGTGAGTTCGATTCCATTCTTGAATCGATAGTGAGCTCACATTCAGAGATATTGACAGAGCCTCCAATCGCAGGTATAATTGAATCCTTGTATGGATTTTCATTATTTCAATTTAAGCATGTAAAATAAATAAATAAATAATATATATATATATCAGACCCTAATCTTGGCGAAATTAGACTAATCAATGGGCAAAAATTTTTGTTTTCCTCTTCTTTTGTTCATCGATTTACTAACATCTAGAACTTCATCGAGTTCTTTTCTCTCATTAGTACTTCGTGGGGGAAAACTCTTTCTCTACGAAGACACTAGTACGAGCAACCAAAAAATTTACGCTGTTTTGGATGGTAGAAATAGTATCCTTTGCTCTCCTTGGGATAACCCACAAATATACATTTGTAAGATTTCGGGCACAACTTATTCAAAGTCAATTTCATCACATAAGCTTCACAACCCCAAATCTTTAGATAAGACAAGTTGGGCTTTCACCCTCTCCATAGTTCATATGGAGTCTTATCCATAGACTTTGACAACACACGGTTAAGTATGTGAGTCGCAGTCTCTAGAGCATAACCCAAGAATGATGCAGGTAGAACACTAAAACTCATCATGGACCTAACCATATCTAGTAAGGTCTTATTCCTCCTTTCAGACACACCTTTATGTTGTGTGTATACAGAGGGGTGAGTCGTGATACTATCCCACATTCTTTCAAGTATGTTTAACTCAGCTCGCCACACTTGGCATAGTTGTTATTTTGAGAATATCCATATTGTCTATTTTAATAACATATTATTATGAAACAGTTCTATAAAGAATATTATTTATACTAAAAGACAACAATCCATTAGTAAAGCAATATTCTCACTTGTCCAAAGTGGACACAGAAAGATTATTTCTAGAAATTGAAGGAAAATCATAATAATCCACAAGTTCCAAGTAACAAGCCCATAGGCAAAATCAGACAATAAGATCTACAGCTAATGTAGCATCACGTGCTCCATTTCCAACCAGTAGGTCTGCCTCTCCCTTGGCGAGCAATCTTCTCTGTCGCAGTCTTTGCACATTAGTATAAATGTGAGTACCACATCCTATGTCAATGACCCAAGATGCTGAAGGGAGAAGTTAATCTCAATCATAAACATACCTGATGAAGAAGTAGTATTCTTCTTCCTTTTTGCTAGGAAGGCTTTGCAATGTTTCTTGCAGTGGCTGGGATTCCTATAGTGAGGATAAATGCCTTTCCTATCTACAACAGTTTCTTCCAATGACTTGTGAGCCTTTTCCTTCTCACTAGAGTTAGCTTCAACCAACATCAATGTTTTTGACATTTTCATGCCTGACTCAATAGCCTTCAACATATCCAGAAGCTCAGAAAGGGTAGTCTTCTTATCGTCCTCAATGAAGTCATAGACAAATTGAGAGTAAGAATCTAACAAAGACTATAATGTTAGGTCTATTGCTAAATCCTCATTAAGTCTATTGTAAACCTCACCGGTACGTCTAAGGGTAAAATAGTCTTTTCATTTTTATGTGCTAGCCTTAGGGGTAAAGTGGTAAAAGAATGATGATATTTTGTTGGCTTGACAAGATAAAGATTATGAAGGATTAAGGAGTAATTAAAAGAAAATTGTTAAGGGCAAAAAGGGAAATAATGTTATAAGCCATTAAATGCAAAAGACAAATGAAAAAAAAAAATCTTGATTTTATTTTGTATAAGTTGGCCAACACATGTATTCTTCCACTTTCCATCATCTTCTTCAATATTTCTACAATATTCCATCATCTTCTTCAATACTTCTCCATTAATTCTATTTCCTCCATTAAAATTTCAAGCTTCTTAGTTGCAATCTTTCAAGTGTCTTATATTTCTTCCTTTATTAAGGATATTAGGAGGTAAATTTCAACTCCTTATCTTATATGACTATTATGTATTACAAATTATTAAATTTTTCTTATGATTTATGTTAGGATAAAGAGTCAATTGGAGATAAGGAGGAGGAAATTTGCAAAGGAGTGTGGTTTCTTCACACAAGGTAAGGGAAACCTCCCTTTGATATGAAATAAGGATTAGATTTTCTAGCTTTAGTATTATAGAACCTTAGTTCTTGTCACACAAAAGAAATTAAGCTTGGTTTGATGATATAATTTGCAATTGATGGATTTATATGTGAATTGTGGAAAATTGAAGTTTGATGGCAATTAATGAAAATGGTTGTGTCATGAGCATTTAACATATTACAAGGGAGGTTATTATTGATCATTTAACATGCTTTCACAAGGGAGAATGGTTAGGAAAGGTTAGGGAGCAAGTGGAGGTAAATAGGTATGGAAAAGCCTTAAAAAAGGCATGTTACCATGGTTGCCACTATCAAGTCCGTGGCCTTCTGAGTGATTTTTCGGCATCTTAAGTATCGAACTGGGTTAAGGACTAAGCATAAAAGTTGTAGCCCTTTCTCTAAGCTTTAAAACGGGACCAATATCATATCAATCCAATGTGTATAACTCGAGATATGCCTTCTTGAATATGACCTGTGCAGCATGACTACCTCAAAAGTGCTTCCAATTTCTTAATTTATTTTTTTGCCTAATAATCTATGATTGATTCCAAGTATGGAAATAATGCTTAAAGGGTATTGAAGCATGTTTGAATGAGTGATCTTTGTGATTATTTAATGATTGTATGAACATATATTTGATTAATGAGTGACCATAGAGGTTATGTATAATATGTTATGTATTACCTAATTATGAGCTTATTTATGTATAAAAAAGCCTAAGTATGATATGTTTCTATAAATTTGTTGTGCATCCAACGAAATGGTCATGATGAAATGATATGTTCATATATGGAAAGTGTATGTTTTTAAAGAATGAAGCATGTCAAACATATCAATGATGAAAAAAAGAGGGACTTGATCCCAAGTTTGAGCAAAATGCTTTCAAGGTACATAGACATGCATTTTTGTGAAGAAAATGATTTTTAAGTTCTATGGAAGCTGTTGGCATGTTATGGGGAACCTGTGCTCTCTCATGTACATGTCTAGACCAAAACAAATGAATAGTACATAGTGTGCATAACCATGGGGACTATGTTATAAGTTAAGGTTAGCTCATTGGCCAAAGGTTTTGTAATCCATGCCTCAACTTAGTCTGATCGGTAGACAGTAAAAAGGTTTTGAAAGAAAAATGTATTTATACATGCATGGCATTGAAGTGCAATTCATGAACATTAATGGAAAGCATTACATGAACTATATTATACATTATGGTATGAACTAAATATGCTATGTTATATTACTTTTATGTTATAATGTTTGATTCATGTACAAGTAAATAAGATGCTTTCCAAGTTTAAGAATGTTACATAGGGTTAAATGATCGATACCCTTACTGAGTTATTAGCACTCATTTCCCTAGTTTCCATGTTTTGTAAGTAATGGTTGAAATGGTAATGGTGAGCGGTAGTCAAGGAAGCTTGGAGGCATGCATGTTAACTTTTGTTATAATTAAACTTATGATGTTATATAAACGATGTTGTTTTTTAATTTAATATATATAGTTTAATGTCTTTAATCTAAGTCTTATGAAATAATGAATATGTTTTACTTATAAATGATGAGAGATATTTTATATTTGCTTCCACTATTAAACAATTGATGTAGTTGTTTTCTTTAAACCATATTTTTCATATATAGTCATATTTCGACAGGTTGATTAAGAAAGTAATGTAAATGAGAGGAAAAGTTTTTATTTATTTATTTTCATATAGTACATGTTTGTAATCAGGATTTATGTTTTAAATTACACAACCTTCCAAGCGTGAATTCTCTAAGTTTCCATCCTAATGGAATACTTAGAGGGTACCCGGCTGGAGGGTGGTGTTACATCTACATCCCAAAATCTCAAGCTTGTTCATATATTCAGTCAACTTGAGTATATGATCGCCAATCTTGTGTTAGAGTAGGTGCCCCAAAGTCAATTAATTATTGTAGAATTCACTCTTTGTAATAATGTTTATTGATCAATAAAAATGCATTTTATTCTATATCGCGTAAATCATATTGTATGTATTGATATGTGTCCTTAGAATGATAGAATCGTGACGACAGTATCAAGTGATTCAAATCTTGATGGTGAGAACCCCATGAGCACATATGGTGGCCATTCTAGAAACATTCGTAGCGCCCGTATTATTCTGAAGTAAGGGCACATATAATACAATAAGGTTATCATAGTGTTGAACAACCCTATGGAAAGGCAATGACTAATCTCACTTGTCAAGGTTGTTTGGTGACAACGTGGTGCAACACATGGGTGCTTGTTGTAGACAAGTTCACTAGACTGACCCACCAGAGGATTTCATATGGATGGTAACCCTAGTGCCTATGGAACAAATCCTCTTACGAATGGTGCTGCATATGATCCTTAGACTTGAGATCACCAGAGCGCCTTATGCACCAATTGGTATAGTTTGACGCTAGCCCAACACAGTTCTATTCAGAACTGTCAATACAGTAGTGATTAGCTGTATCAATGAGTGTATCAAGACTATGGTGGATCGACAGAGGATTCATCACTCTCGGGTATGGGAGAAGTTATCTCATGGCACAATTCAGTAAATGACAATGACACTAAAACTGTGGCCACGGTGGGATTGAGTTGATGCTCAATCCAATATAATATTCTTGTCATTGGTCTAGTAACTGAATACAAACATGTCGAGGATATTTGAGGTTGACACTATTTCTGTACCTCAGTCTTGATGAGATAACAGTTGATGAAATGATTTGATTGCATGGTAACCAGAACCATTTACAGGCTGTGGTTTCGCTGAATCCGAATCTATCAGGTGGCCATGATGCCTTGCTATGGGCAAATCTTGGTATGTGTGTAGTGAGACGATTAATTGGTGTTGATTGCGATACTACACACTGTCGGTATGATGAGGAGCCTATGGGTCACACACATAGAAGATAATTTAAGAATCAGTTTGTGAGAAGGGCGTTTTCATCTTTCTAGATGAAAGGGTCTTTTGGAAATCTCATACTGCAATTAAATTTG
The DNA here is from genome assembly GCF_008641045.1 of Pistacia vera. Taxonomy (NCBI): domain Eukaryota; kingdom Viridiplantae; phylum Streptophyta; class Magnoliopsida; order Sapindales; family Anacardiaceae; genus Pistacia; species Pistacia vera. The sequence goes on along the minus strand of NW_022195306.1, from coordinate 13,992 downwards.
CTGAGGTTGTTGCCTTTATTTAATTTGATATTAAAATTGAATAAGTGAGATTATATTTAAATATGTGTACGCATATATTTAAATGAATTATTGTTATTGTTAAATGTTAATATATTATATATATATTAATTGAATTGAATTGAAATAATAATAATTAAAATAAAAATATCTAAATGGGGCTGTTTGGACATATGGGTTGTTTGGGTTGGTGCCTAAGCCTATTCCTAAGTGGAATGGGGCTTCACATGAACTATATAAGTGCATGTGTTCTATGAATTAAATAACACTTTTCAATTTAAGTCATTTTATATCATATTCAATGAAAAAGCTCCAGCCCACTCTCTACCCCATGCCACTTTACTTTGTATGAATCAAATTCATTTGATTCTTGTTCTTGATTCTTGAGGCTAAAGAGGATCCAGCAAATCCCTCTTTAGCTCTTCAGGTTATCTTCGTGTGAACTACCGCTGGTTCGATTCTACTTTGAACCTGTAGCAAACCCAGTCAGAGACAAGTTCGAAGGAGCCTCCAAATGTGTATATGAACTCTTCTCTTTACTCTGATTGTTCATATTACTGCAGAATATTTGATTTAACATATTATCTATAATATCTGTATCCTAATTTGGGCTTAAAATGATCGCTGTTTTATTTTTGTTTTTCTGCTGTCATGGTTTAGATCATTTCCTAACAGTGGTATCAGAGCCTAGGGTACCAGATTTACAGTATAATGTTTATTTCATAACATGTATTTGATTGATAACATGTTGATTTGTTAAATCTGTACAAATTCTACTTTGAGAGCATGTTTTGGGAAATCAATTAATTCAAACTTGATTAATTAATTTGTTGATGATTTGCAAGATTGGTAAATTGGGAGTTGGATTTTTGTTGAGATCAGTTCATGAGAATGATTGCAAAATCCGTTTTTTATGTTGCTGGTTGAACTGATTCATTACAAATTAGTGCATGCTCACCGCGGCAATCATTGTTTCGTCGTACACATTGATTGATAAATCAACGCTTGCTGTGGCGATATAACCCATCGCCACGGCGATCGTAGTCCAATGTGAGAACTGACAAAATGCGCGCTCGCTGCAGCGATATAACACATCCCTACGACAATCGCGCATTGACGCATGCGTGACGATGACCAACGAATGCCACGGTGATATAACCCATCGTCGTGGCCAGCGTACTTTCTAGTATGTTGGGGCCAAAGTGAAAAGTTTTAGAACTTTTGGACCAAACGTAGATCTTCAAATTGTCAAAGGGTAATTAATAATTCACCCATCCAATTCAAAAATTGATTGTTTTTGAATGTATGTAATGTACTTGTTTGAATATTGCATGGTGCTTGGTAAATGAGCCTTAGACCTATGGTGAATGTTTTAAAAATTTTGGGTGTGTATGGTTGTAATTTTTTAAATAGGGCTTGCGTGTCCTACCTTTCTCCTCTTCTCGATGTACATTCTTTTTTCATCTCATTCCCCTCGAATGTAAATTGAGGTTTCTAAATTTATTGATGTAAAGATTTTTGTATAATTATCTTCATTGTAAATTTATAATAATGTTTTTGTAATGCACTTGAAGACGGATCAAGGAAGAGACAATCATACTTGAAGACTCAAGATTTTATTGCAAGGTTCTAGGTGACCTACCGATTCCTCTAGGCTTGAGGAAATCGGTTTTAGTTGGGCCATGTACTGGCACGTTTTATTTTGTTTAGAAGGCATGTTAAGGTTGAATGTTCAATAACATGCCAAACAATGTCATTCTAACAAAGATAATAATCTGGTGAGACATTAAGTAAAACCCTCAATTAAAGTATATTAAGTCACGTATGCCTTCCATCACCATGGTTTTAATCAAACCACTATTCGTCGGAACCTTGTTCGCCAAAGCGAAGGGTACACTTCTACCAGTGGGAGGTTAAAATTCATTGGAGTTTTCCTTAATGGTGATGGGTCGACTTAAAATGACTGTTTTGCTTGTTCGCCAAAGTGAAGGTTGATAAACGAGTCATAGGCAAAGTAGAGAAGTACACTTGTTATGTGTACGTGGCGACATGTAGTGTCCACTCTACTGATACTGAGAATCACACTTGAAGACAATGGCTAGGCCATTGGATTGTGTGATTGGCTTATTGGCTTCTCCACATTTGAGGTTGATAGTGGGAGCTATCAACTGGTGTGGATTAAGTTTGTTGGCCAACCTAATCAACCCATTTTGGCTTGTTGCCAAAGCGAAGGTTTAAATGGGCCAGATGGGATCTCACTCCACTAGGAAAGCCAACGGGCTTTCCCGATTTAATAGTGAAGGCTATTGACTTAAGGAAAATAGTGGGAGCATCGTTTAATAAAAGTCCATATTAAATAATAATGAACTTTATAATGACTTTTTCTTTTCTGCAGTTGTAGATTCGCCGAAATGAACATTATGAACCTGTGACCGATAATCGAGAAAGAAAACAAGTTGGATGGATCCAATTTCTCGGACTAGTATCATAATCTTTAGATTATACTCAAGTTCGAAATGAAATTGTATATCCTTCATAAGCCATACATGGCTGAGCCTGATCCTGATCCTGATGCCTCTCAGGAAGTAAAGGATACTTATCAAAAGTTCCTTAATGATGCTGATGGCCTTCAATGCTTGATGTTAGCATCAATGACACTAGTACTGCAAAAGCAGCATGAGAATATGGACGCTACTGCCATTATTCTACACCTCAAGGAGCTTTACGAAGGGAATGCTCGACATGAGAGGTACAAGGTGTCAAAAGCACTATTTGGAAGTTGCCTGACTGAGGGAGCCTAAGTTGGCCCTCATGTGCTCAAAATGATCAAGCACATGGAGAGGCTTGAGACTTTGGGGTTTTAGTTAGATGCATAATTACAAGTAGATTTAATTATGCAATCCTTACCAAACTTTTATTCACCATTCATAATGAATTTCAATATGAACACAATGGTGAAAACTCTGTCGGAGCTTTTAAACATGCTGAAGACTGCAGAGTAGGACTTGAAGAAGTCCAAGCTTGTTTTACTGGTAGCTGCTAGTAAAGGAAAGGGTAAGGGTAAGGCCAAGGGAAAGGCCAAGGCCAATCCCAAGCCCAAGCCCAAGCCCAAGCCCAAGCCCAAAGGATAGGATGCTCTTAAGCGTAAGGGTGGCGTTGGAAAAGGCAGGAAAGTAGTCTACTTCTATTGTGGCAAGCCTGGCCACTGGTGGAAACATTGCAAGGTTTTCCTTGCAAGCAAGAAGAAGTCAGATGCTTCGACTTCAAGTATGTTTATGATTGAGATTAACTTCTCTCCCTCAACATCTTGGGTCATTGACATAGGATGTGGTACTCACATTTGTACTAATGTGTAAGGACTAAGGCAGAGTAAAGTGCTCGCCAAGGGAGAGGTGGACCTATGAGTTAGAAATGGAGTACATGTGGCTGCATTGGTTATAGGGACTTACTGTTTATCTTTACCTACGAGCTTGTTATTGGAACTACATAATTGTTATTACGGAAATAATATTTCTGGAAATATTATTTCAGTATCCGCTTTGGATAATATAGGGCATCATTTTGAGATATCTAATGGATTGTTGTCCTTTAGTTTGAATGGTATTATATTTGGAATTGCAAGGTTATATAACGGGCTATATGTTCATGATTTAAACAATAAAGATATTCTCAATGTTGAAACCAAGAAAGCTAAACATAGTGATCCAAACCAAACATACCTCTGGCACTGTAGATTGGGTCATGTTAATAAGACCCGCATTGCAAAACTTCAAAGGGATGAAGTTTTGGACCCTTTTGACTTTCAATCATTTGAGGTATGCGAGTCATGCCTGACCAAGTTGCCTTTCATAGAACAAAGTGGAAGAGCTACTGAATTGTTAGGCATCATCCATCATGATGTATGTGGTCTACTAATAGTTAAGGCCAGAGGTGGATATTCATACCTTATCACATTGACTGATGATTTCAGTAGATATGGTTATGTCTATTTTATGAGACATAAATCTGAAGCCTTTGATAAATTCAAAGAATTCAGGAATGAAGTACAAAATATGTTTGGCAAAATTATTAAAGCTCTTCAATCGGATCGAGGAGGTGAATACTTAAACTCAGGGTTTTCTGAATACCTGAAGGAATATGGGATTGCAATACTTTCTCTCTAGCTAGTATACTCAGAAAATAAACAGTAAAACTCACTAAATATATATATATATATATATATATATATAAATAAGAAAATATACATGTAGATGAGTATAAAATAATGGGTCCATAAGTAATTTTTCTTTATATACAAATCTTTACATAATATAATACAGTTACAAAACATCTCGACAGTGTTGCCAAACCCTTCCGCATCTTGACATTCCATGCGATCGCAACTCACCTACTACCTGTAAAAACATTGCAAACAATGGGGTGAACACTAATTGCTCAACAAGTAAACCCACTATGCTACCTTTCTCTCTTCGTTGCTTAAATTCTGAATTTCTTTCCTTACATCACACTTCTCTATTCTTCTCTGTTCTTTCTCTGTTCTTTCTCTATTCTTTCTCTGTTCTTTCTCTATTCTTTCTCTATTTTAATTTCTCACTATTCAAGATAATAGGCATGGTATTATGCATAGATATGATGCAAATGCACAAATGCATAAAATGTGCATTTTCTTTTCTATTTTTCTTATTCTGTTTTTCTGTTTCTTTTTTTGTATTTCTTTCTTTCTTTTCTAGTCTTTCTTTCTTTCTATTCTTTCTTGCTTTCTATTCTTTCTTTCTTTTTATTCTTTTTATTCTTTCTTTCTTGCCGATCGGACTCAGTTGAGGCATGGATTTGGAACCCTAGTCGTATGAGTGTATTTTCTAATTTTGGGTACAGTCCTCATCCACATGTACTTCTAACGGATTGTACAATTCTTCTTTCTGAATTCTAAGGCCGCTCACTAAAGATGGCGTGCATGCGGGGCTATGTTACTCACGGGTTCCCCATCGCAACAACCTTCTCTTCTTTTATCTTTTTACACTTCTTTAAATAAAAATTCAGATTTGAATTTCTTTAATATTCTCGTTTCTTTCTATTTTCTCTTTGATGTTCTTTAATGCTTTTTAATGCTCGTATGAGTATGTATGCATGTAGATGGGCTCATGCTTATAATTCTTTCTAAATTCACATGTTTGGATGCAATAATGCAATATGGAATGTGAACATGTCATTCTATACAATCTACAAACTCATATCAAAAAAAAAAATAATCATACTCATACATGCACTTCCCTTTGACATTTCATCAAACAACTTATATGCACACACAAACTCTAAATTGGCTACACTTCTACATCTCTTCTAAGCCACCAAAATTTGGAATAAAACTCACTACATTCAACGTCAAACCTGGCCAGGATTTACACTCCATAAATTCTACTCCAATTCTTCCATAATTCGTCCAAACTCTCATCAAACATCAAATACACAAACAATACTTCTCATGGATAAATTCTAACCATCATTCAACATCCATTCCATCAACAATTCTTCATATAAAACACATATATATTCTCTACACTATATTGCTTCAATCATAACTAGGGTAGGATTTACTTACCTTAGATGTGAGCAATCCAACACTTTAATACTCTTCTTTGATCCAACTCTCTTTCTCTTAAATCCTATTAATACAAATCATCAAAATTCAACACTTTAAAAATTAAAATTCACTTCTTCGTGCAAGGATCTTACCTAAGGATACTTGGGATTGAAATTCCACTAAAAATAACCCAAAATCTATGAATTTCCCTTGAAAAAGAATTGAAGAAATTTGAGAGAACTTGGATGGAAAGTGGCATGAATGGAAGGGGAAAAATGGCTAGGGTTTCATTCTTCCACTCTTGATATAACATACTATTATTTATAGTTTCCTATCTTACCCTTGCACTTTCTATGAAATTTCATCTATGTCCCTTAGTCAATTACCATAATGCCCTCATTTTTATTGCATTCTCCATGAAATTCTATCTCTTTTCACTCCCCACTTTTTCAACTAATTATGAATGAAAAGACCATTTTACCCCTGATTACAATTTAAGGGATTTTCTTCACACTTTTTCAAGATAACTTTAACAAAATTCGACTAAAGATATAAGGGCATAAGTAAAGCTACGTACCTTGATGTGGGCGTTATAGGGATAGTATCACAACTCACCCCTCCGTATACACCCCAACACAATGGAGTATTCGAAAGGAGGAATAGGACCTTACTTGATATGGTTAAGTCCATGATGAGTTAAAGTGATCTACCTGCATCATTCTGGGGTTATGCCCTAGAGACTGCAACTCACATTTTGAACCGTGTGCCATCAAAGTCTATGGATAAGTCTCTATATGAACTATGGAGTGGGCGAAAGCCTAACTTGTCTTATCTAAGGATTTGGGTTTGCGAAGCTTATGTCAAGAAATTGACTTCGAACAATCTGGGCCTAAAATCTTGTAAATGTATATTTGTGGGGTATCCAAAGGATACTATTTCTATCACCCAGAAGAGTGCAAAATTTTTGTTGCTCGTACTGGTGTCTTTCTAGAAAAGGAAATTTGTCTAAGAAGTACTAGTGGGAGAAAAGTAGAACTCTATGAAGTTCTAGAACCACAAAATATACTAGACGAAGGACAGGATGATGTGCCATAGGAAGTGGTTGAACATCAAGAGGAGGTTACTCCACAACTTGTGGATCAAAGTGAACCACCTCAGGTAGGACAAGAGCTACGTAGATCTGGGAGAGTATGCCATGAGCTCAAGAGCTACGGTTATCTCATGACTCAACATGGTGACGTACTAGTCTACCAAGATGATGAACCCATAACCTATGAAGACGTTATATCGGATCCAGATTCCGTTAAATGGCTTGAAGCCATGAAATCTGAGATGGATTCTATGTACCAAAACCAAGTATGGTCTCTTGTGGAACCACCTGAAGGGGTAAAACCCATAGGGTGTAAATGGGTCTTCAAGAAAAAAATTGACATGGATGGCAAGGTGCATACTTATATATAAGGCACGACTAGTTGCCAAAGGTTTCAAACAAATTCATGGTATTGACTATAAAGAAACCTTTTCGCCGGTTGCCATGATTAAATCAATCCGGATTATGCTTGTAATTGCTGCATATCATGACTATAAGATTTGGCAAATGGAAGTCAAAACAGCTTTCCTAAACGGAAACCTTGAAGAGGATGTGTATATGACACAACTCGATGGTTTCGTTCTTGATGGGCAAGCTAATAGGGTATGCAAGTTGCAGTGATCCATTTATGGACTCAAGCAAGCTTCAAGGAGTTGGAACATTCGTTTTGATGAAGCCGTAAAAGAATTTGATTTTATCAAGAACGAAGATGAGCCCTGTGTTTACAAGAAAGTGAGTGGGAGCGCAGTGGCATTCCTAGTGTTGTATGTCGATGACATACTTCTGATTGGGAATGATATACCAAACTTGCAGTCGGTAAAGACTTGGTTATCCAAGTGCTTCTCCATGGAGGAGTTAAGGGAGTAGCCTAAATCCTTGGAATAAAGATCTATCATGATAGATCACATAGGTTGCTTGGCCTAATTCAGAGTGCATATATTGACAAAGTACTAAAAAAATTCAGTCTAGAAAAATCCAGGAAGGGATTTCTTCCGATGTCACATGGTGTTTATCTCTCCAAGGATATGTGTCCTAAAACGCAAGATGAGAGAGATAAGATGAATAGGATCCCATATGCATCAGTAATTGGATCCATCATGTATGCCATGTTATGCACTCGGATTGATGTCTCATGTGCTTTTAGCACTTGTAGTAGATATCAATCAGATCTAAGTGAGCGTCACTGGATGGCTGTCAAGAACATTCTTAAGTACCTGAAGAGGACTAAGGATATGTTCTTGGTTTATGGAGGGGAAGATGAGCTCACTGTAAGAGGATACAATGATGCTAGTTTCCAAACGAACAAAGATGATTATGATAGCAATCAAGGTTTGTATTTTGTCTTAATGGGGGTGTGGTGAGCTAAAAGAGCTCCAAGCAAAGCACTGTAGCAGGCTCTACAATGGAGTTGAGTATATTGAATTATTAGATACGGCCAAGGAGGCAGTTTGGATTAAGAAGTTCATCACTAAACTTGGTGTGGTTTCCACTATTGTTGATCCAATAAACATCTATCATGATAGCAATGGAGCAATCGCTCAAGCCAGGGAACCACGGTCTCATCAGAAGTCCAGACACATACTTAGACGATTCCATCTCATCAAAGAAATAGTTGAGAGGAAAGATGTACTGATCAGTAAAGTGCATACTGACAACAATCTCACAGATCCGCTAACAAAGCCTCGTCGCAACAAAAGCATGAACAACCACTGAGATCATTTGGTATTAAATACATGAATGATTGGCTATAGTGCAAGTGGGAGATTGTTAGAGTAGGTGCCTCAGAGCCAACCAATTATTGTAGAATTGACTCTTTGAAATAATGTTCATTGATCAATAAAAAGGAATTTTATTCTATATTGCGTAAATCATATCATATTTATTGATATATGTCCTTAGAATGATAGAACTGTGATGAGGGTATCAAGTGTTTCAAATCTTGATGGTGAGAACCCTATGAGCACATATGGTGGTCATTCTAGAAATGTTTGTAGCCCCAGTATTATTCTGAAGCAAGGGCATAGATAATACAGTAAGGCTGTCATAGTGTTGAACGACCTTGTCAAAAGGTAGTGACTAATTTTACTTTATCAAGGTTGTTTGGTGACAACCTGGTGCAACACATGCGTGCTTGCTATAGGCAAGTTCACTGGACTGAGCCACCAGAGGATTCCATATGGATGGTAACCCTAGTGTCTATGGAACAAATCCTCTAACGAATGGTGGTGCATGTGATACTTAGACTTGAGATCACCGGAGCGCCTTGTGCACCGATTGGTGTAGTTTGACACTAGCCCAATGCAATTCTATTCAAAGCTATCAATACGGTAGTGATTGGCTGCATCAAAGAGTGTATCAAGACTATAGTGGATCGACAGAGGATTCATCACTCCCCAGTACGGGAGAAGTTATCTCACGGCGCAATTCAGTAAATGGCAATGACACTAAAACTGTGGCCACAGTGGGATTGAGTTATTGCTCAATCCAGTTTATTATTTTGGTCATAGGTCCAGTAACTGAATACATACATATCGAGAGTAACTAAGGTTGACACTATTTATGTGCCTTGGTTTCAATGAGATAACAGATGATGAAAGGATTGAATTGTATGGTAACCATATCGTTGACAGGTAGCTACTTCACTGAATCCGAATCTATCGGGTGGCCATGATGCCTTGCTAGGGGCCAATCTTGGTCTGTGTGTACTGAGACAATTAATTGGTGTTGATCAAGATACTACACACTACTGGTATGATGAGAAGCTTACGGGTCACAGACATAGAAGATAATTTAAGAATCAGTTTGTGAGAAAGGCCTTTTTGTCTTTCTTGGCGAAAAGGTATTTTGGTAATCTCACAGTGCAATTAAATTTGTTAAGGTTGTTGCCTTTATTTAATTTGATATTAAAATTAAATAAGTGAGATTATATTTAAATATGTGTACACATATATTTAAATGAATTATTGTTATTGTTAATATGTTAATATGTTATATATATATTAATTTAATTTAATTAAAATAATAATAATAAAAATAAAAATATCTAAATAGGGCTATTTGGACATAGGGGCTGTTTGGGTTGGTGCCTAAGCCTATTCCTAAGTGGAATAGGAATAGGGTTTACATGCACTATATAAGTGCATGTGTTCTATGAATTAAATAATACTTTTCAATTTAAGTCATTTTATATCATATTCATTGAAAAAGCTCAGTCCACTCTCTACCCCACGCCACTTTAATTTGTATGAATCAAATTCATTTGATTTTTTTCTTGATTCTTGAGGCTAAAGAGGATCTAGCAAATCCTTCTTTAGCTCTTCGAGTTATCTTCGTGTGGACTACCGCTGGTTCAATTCTACTTTGAATCGATAACGAACCCAGTCAGAGACAAGTTTGAAGGAGCCTTCAAACATGCGTATGAACTCTTATATTTGCTCTAATTGTTCATATTACTATAGAATATTTGATTTAACATATTATCTGTAATATCTATATCCTGATCTTCGCTTAAAATAGAATCAATCGCTATTTTATTTTTGTTTTTCCGCTGCCATGGGTTAGATCGTTTCCTAACATTTTGGTACCCTCTACCATCTTGCATCTGGAAAATGACTGCGACACCATATGCTTCCTATTTCTCTAGAGAGAGTAAAGAATAGAGGCTAAGTCCATATTCTAGCACTGTTGTTGCAGTAATGGTGTCATTGATACAAGCCCAATGTATCTTGTCATTTTTGCTTTTGCATCATGTATATGCTTCATATATACATACCCATTCTAATGGATAGAACTATCAACAGGCTTTGGTAACAAGGTCTACTATCAATGGTGTATAATCTATCGCTTGACTGAAGTATATTGTTTATACTTCTATACCAATCAACGAATTTCTCACAATTCCATTTGTTTCCCAGTTCGATAATTTGTCGCAATGATGATGGGTTCATATTGCTCATTTTAATGAATCTACAAGTACATAATAAGCAAATGTTATTACAATGATTATTATTATTATTTAATAAGGTCTTTTATTAAATAATCACTCCCACTATTTTTCTCAAGCCAATGGCCTTCACTATTAACTCGGGAAAGCCCGGTGGCTTTCCTAGTGGACTGAGATCCCATCTAGCCCATTTCAAACCTTTGCTTTGGCGAACAAGCCAACATAGGTTGATTAGGTAGGCTAACAAACTTAATCCACATTAGTTGATAGCTCCCACTACCAACCTCAAATGCGAAGTAAGCCAACAAACCAATCACACAATGCAATGACCGAAGCCATTGTCCTCAAGTGTAATTCTCTGTATCAGTAGAGTGGACATTATATGTCGCCACATACACACAAGAAGAGTACTTCTCTACTATGCCTGTGACGAGCTTATCAACCTTTGTTTTGGCGAACAAGCAAAACTCATCATTTTAAGTCAACCCATCACCATTAAGGAAAACTCCAATGATATTCAACCTCCCATTGGTAAAAGTATACCCTTCGCTTTGGCGACCAAGGTTCCAAAAAACAGTGGTTTGATTAAACTCATGGTGATGGAAGGCATTTCAATTTTGACTTAATATACTTTAGTTAAGGGGTTTTTATTTTATGTCTCACCAATTTTTATCTTTCTGGGCATGTTATAGTCATAACATACACCATTAGCATGAATACTAAGCATAAAGGAAACGTGTTGGTGCATAGCCTTAACTAAAACCGATTTCCTCAAGTCAAGAGAAACTGGTTGGTCAACCTGGGTTTAAAAGGAAATGGATTCTTCAAGTAATTTCGCCTCCTTCCCTTCCATTGCTTCTTATCGAACATTACACAACTTTCAAAAATAAAATTACATCTTACATTATTGAAAGGAAACCTTGAGTTACATTCGAGGGGAGTGAGACGAGAGAAATAAGTTAGATTGGAGATTTAGAGAAAGGTAGGGCACACAGGCCCAATTTTAAATTACATAACCCAAAACAATTAAACTAGGTTTGTAGGCTTATGCACCAAGCACCATGCATATTCACAAACAAGAATAATGCATAAACAATAAAAATTAAATTTTGATTAGGTTGGTAAATTACAAGTTACCCCTTGAATTTCGGCAGTATTTATAAGTCCAATAAGTTTAAAAATTTTCATTTTAGTCCCTTGTTATTAGACTTGGCAAAACGGGTCTAGACCCGCGGGTTGAACCATACCCAAGTAAAAAATATAGGGTACGGGTCTAATGTATTGGACCCCTTTTTTTGGACTAGTACCCAGCCTGGCCCGTATTATCAACGGGTTATACGAGTAAACCCGCGGGTGCCCACGGGTACCCGTTTATTTGGAAAAAAAAAAAAAAAAAAAGAGGGATTTGAAAATGAAATCCCTTATTTTGTGAATTACTTCGACTCTAACTCTCATCTCATTCTCATCCCAGATTCATAGTTCCCACCGTTGCCATCTCTAATCTCCTCTCTCTCACCATCGCAAGTTGCAACTCACCATCTCCTCAGTCCTTTCTCTCACAGTCGCCGTCTCCTCTCTCTCACCGTCACAACTCACCGTAAAGGGTATGATTGTGATCTTGTTTGTTGGGCTTTTTGTAATCTTGTTTCTTTATTAATCTATAATAGGGGTTTCATGTTTATTGTATTTGTAAATAGAATCCATTTGCTTTCTTTATGTCCTACTCGCATTCTTTTGTTACACCTGGCAGTGGCATTGATGTTTGATGCTATATATTTGTTGCTCACAAATTTAGGTTTTAGCAATTTGGCACGTGTTAGAGCCTTAACAACAATTTTAGCATGTTTTGTCTACTTACTATCAAATTTGTTTGGTCTGTGTAAGCTTGCACATTGCACTTTTTTTTCTTCAATTGAAGTGGGTTCGGATTTTATAAATTGGAATTAGGTGTTGGCATTGTATAAGAAGAGAGGGTTCTCAAGTAAATTTTGTTGCTTTATGCTTGTGAAAGGTGTCTGAAGCTTAGGTGATTAATTTTAACCTATTGAAGGACAACTTGAGTGTTCTACTTTAAGAACTAGTTGGATTTCGGATTTCTCCATCCACATATGTTGTGACAATTTTATATTTCGTTTTGAGAATGAGTGATTTTCCTTGAAACTTTGATTTTGTAACTGTAGAGAACTGACATTAAATTAAAGAATGTATTTCAACACATATTTATTTAGAGACTTTTCATGAAGTCCAAAATCCTTTGTTTTTTTCTGTGTTCTTGCTAATTATTTGGGCATCAGTTTCAATGGAATTTAAGTACTTCTCATTTTTCTTTATTCATCTTAATTGGGAGTGGGTTTTGGGCTAGCTTTGTATAGTTTGTTTTCACTCAGGGAAGTGAACATTAGTCACTGTCTTGAATAGATTTGTTCATCTCATCATTGAATACATTAGTCACTGTCTTGAAAAAAAGTCAAATCTCTGGTTATTGTGAATGGTGGGGCAATATATGTATAGATGTGGTTTGGTTACAACCCTTTATTTATATAACCCAAAATTTAGTAAATAATTCTAGCTATTGATTACCAATTTACCATCTAGTTAGGCTGGTCATTTTGTAATGAATTCCATCACCTGCATATTGTTTTTCCACAACTTGTATGTAAAGATAACATCACCTTTTGTTCATATAAGAGTTCAATTTCTTGTGGATTATGGATGATAAAGACTATTTGCTACTTAAGTTGAATTCAAATGACTAAGGCCAAGTTTGATCTATCTTTCAAAAGTAATTTGATTGGAGATCTGAGACCAATACTCTAAATAAATTTTATCTATTGCTTTCTCTATTAGGAATTGGGTGTCCATAATATTGAATACATAGTAGAAACTCATAAGACATCTAAAAGACTCTCTCAAATGCAAGAGATCTCATATTGAAGTGGTTGTCCATAATATTGAATACATTATAGGAACTCATAGACATCTAAAAGACTTACTCAAATGCAAGAGATCTCATATTTCTTTGATCAGTCTTGTCCTTGTTCCGTTACATGTTGTAGAAGTTATTCAACAAATTTGGCCTAATCTCTTGTGTACATTTCAAAGCACAATAATTTTCTGTGGTGCAATGCTTCTTTTTATAGCAGCTTTATTCATTCTTAATAGATTTTTCTCTAATGATAATTACAATTTGATGTTTTTGTTTCAACTGATCTATATCTAAAGAATACCAGCTTATACACCAATCAAAATTGCACAACAGGTCAACAGCCAAGTGGTATAATTTTTCTATATTTTGGATTTTTCTCTTGTCCATAGACACAGACTTTACGAATCATGTTAAATTATTAAATCTTATATTAT
>NW_022195305.1:0-22171 GCF_008641045.1 Pistacia vera | reverse complement strand
TTTTCCTTTGTGGATGCAGGTTCTAGGTGATGATGCGGTTGGAGGGGCGTCGGCGAGCGAGGAGCAATAGCTACACTGTTCCCCTATTTTGTCTTTTAAAATGCACTTTTGTAAACAGTAACCTTCGTGTATAAAAGACATGTGAATTGTAATGAAAAGAAACTTTTTGGGCCCAATTTTCCATTGTTAATTGCATGCATTGTACTAGTTTTCAGTAGGTGTTACAAGGATTCTTTTCGGATGGATCGGGAATGCGACCAATGTCAACGAAGTGGGAATATTTTGAAGCGAGATGAGATGCCACTGAACAATATCATAGTTGTTGAGCTGTTCGATGTATGGGGAATTGACTTCATGGGTCCTTTCCTAAATTATTATGAGAATATGTACATTTGTACTACGTATCAAAATGGGTGGAAGTAGTTGCATTGCCATCCAATGATGCCCAGGTGGTGGTTAATTTACTAAGAAAGAATATTTTCGCAAGGTTTGGAGTACCACGGGCAATCATTAGTGATGGAGGATTGCATTTTTGCAACAAGTAAATGGATGCACTATTTGGGAAATATGGGGTGAAACATAGAGCTGCGACACCTTACCATCCACAGACTAGCGGACAAGTGGAACTGTCAAACAGAGAACTAAAAGGAATTTTAGAGAAGAGAGTCAATGCATCGAGAAAGGATTGGTCACGAAAGTTGGATGATGCATTATGGGCTTATCGCACTGCATTCAAGACTCTGATTGTTATGTCTCCATTTAGGATGGTCTATGGGAAGGCATGTCATTTGCTGGTAAAACTCGAGCATAAGGCCTATTAGGCAGTGAAGCAGCTTAACATGGATTTACGAGCTGCTGGGGAAGAAAGGATGCTAACTTTGAATGAACTCGATGAGTTCTGTCATGAAGCTTATGAGAATGCTAGGATGTATAAGGAAAAGACCAAGAAGTGGCATGACAAGCATATCAGGATGAAGAACTTTGAAGTGGGTCAAAAAGTGTTGTTGTTTAATTCTAGTCACAGGCTTTTCCCTGGAAAACTTAGGTCTAGATGGTCTGGACCCTTCATAGTTACAAAAGTTTACCCATTCTAAGCGGTGGAGGTGTCGCATGAAGAGAAAGGCACATTTAAGGTCAATGGCTAGAGGTTGAAGCCATACATCGACGGAGTGATGAGTTGCAAGTCAATTCCCCTCCAGCTTGACATTCCGACATGAGAACTTGAGAGAGTCGAGCTTTTCAACTATAAACAAGCGCTCCTTGGGAGGCCACCCAAGTGCTTTTGGGTGTTTCAGGTGAATTATCGAATCAATTCGGAAAATGGAATTTTTCCAGTTTTCACTGCAGCGAAGCACATTTTGCAAAATTTGGAATTCAGAAAGTCCCAAACTTCACCGAGGCAATGAGCCTCTGTATTTTTCCGCCGAGGCGATGAGCTTTTATAATTTTTCGCCACAGCATCGACTGGGTTAAAATTCTAGGGTTTTTGAATTGAAGAACTTCGTTGCGACGAAGCTTGTTCTTCGCCGTGGCGCAACCTGCTTTTTATAAATACTCACCACGACTATTCATTTTTCGTAAAACATTTCAAACAAATCCGAGAGCAAACCTTTTCCATCTTCAATCCAAAGCCTTCCCAGTGATTTCCTAGTAAAGTTTCCCACTCCTTAACCTTTCTAAACACCAAAACAACTCGTTCTAACAAAGATCTTTGAGAAAATTGAAGAAAATTGTGGGTTCAAGAATTTGGGGATTTTGCAATCTAGGCTGATTGATAATCTGAGAATTATACTATTTTTATTAGGCTTTTAGGCTTGATTTTAGATACTTCTTAGTTCATTCATGCCTGAATTGCTACTTATTTCTTTACATTTCGTCTTTCAAGCTAAAATGAACATTTTGAGCAAATAATGAGTGAATTAGAGTTTCTGCACTCAGAAGTAAGCGGATCTCAGAATTTGGGAGAGTTCTGAAGCAAAGTGAAGCACTATGAAGTTTGTTCCCATGGGAGAACACCGAAGATCGAAGATTCAAGCAAAGAAGCAAGTGGAGGGCAATTATGTAATTTCAGAATTCTTCATGGAGGTTCGCCGCGGCGAAGTTTGTTCTTCGCTGCGGTGAAATGAGTCACACACAAGAATCCATTTCACTTTGTCGCCGCGGCAAGATTTCTTCTTCGCCACGGCAAAGTCTGCAGTTTTCAGTTTCTTTAAAACGCACAATTTCAATTTTAGGCAAAGTTTTAGGTTTTTGGGCGAGGTATAAAAGCGAAACTTTACCATTTTGAGGGGGAGTCACGTATTCCTCAGTCTAGAACAACTTTTTCATCTTCTTAGTTTTAGATTGGACAAATTTGTGTTGAAAAAGTGAGAAGAATTGGGATTAACTCCGGTGGATTCTGCAACTAGGGGAGATCTCTTGTCTTTTCTCTCATTTTATCATGTTGAACTTTATGTTTATCGTTTTTCTTGCTTATTGTATTGATTTAGCTATGAACTAACCCATTTTGGGTTATGGTTTTGATGTAGTTCGGATTCTCATGGATTAAGCAATTGATTTTTATTATTTTCATATGCTATTGCAATGATTGTGGGGTTATTCTGTTTTTAATGCTATTAATTGATGAACATGATGAGATTGAGAAATGAGTCGTGTTAAGCTTCTTGGGTAATCACCATTGCAGTATTAAATGCTAGAGATAGATTTAAGAATCAATGAAATCAATCTAGGATTCTAGGTGCTTAATGAGCTTAGAACTATTAATCTTTAATTTGTTGGGTGCGGAAGTTTAATAGGGAAACGTAGGAAAACATAGCCTGAGAAGGTATGTTTACAATTTAGAGAATTCGATTTACAATCAATGCATGTGAATATGGAAATAGCATAATCTGGAGGTTTAATCCATAGAGTCTGAATGAAATCAAAACCCTACCTGTTGTTTTAAATTAATATTACCTTGTTTTTAATCTTACTTTCATAATTTAGTTTTGAATATTTAGAGTTTTCTGTTTTAGTTTCAAATTTTTTTCTCCCATTAATCCAAACAACTCGATACTCCAACTTGAAAAGTAGTAAAACTAGTGATTAGCAACCAATCCTCGTGGGAACGATACTCACTCATCACTTTATTACTTTGTGCAACTAGTGCACTTGCTATTTATGCATGTTGAAGTCACAACGCATCAAGTTTTGGGCGCCATTGCCGGGGATTGAGTTTTGTGTTAACATTAAATTTTCTTGTGTTGCTAGATTGGAGTGTTAGTTTTACTTAATGTTGTTTGTTTAATTTTCATTATTATTTTTTTCTTTGTTTGGTGTGATTTCACTCCTTCTATTTTTCTGTGTAGTTTACCGAAGAGCAAGACGTCAGCCAGTGGTTCCTGTTGATCCTAAAATTGAAAGAACCACTCGAAACTGAATAGAGAAAGAAGAGAAAGAGAAGCTACAGTTGAACCAAAAGTAATGTTGTAGATTTAGGTTTTTTGGGCGAGGTATAAAAGCGAAACTTTACCATTTTGGGGGAGTCACGTATTCCTCAGTCTAGAACAACTTTTCATCTTCTTAGTTTTAGATTGGACAATTTGGTGTTGAAAAAGTGAAAGAATTGGGATTAACTCCGGTGGATTCTGCAACTGGGAGATCTCTTGTCTTTTCTCTCATTTTATCATGTTGAACTTTATGTTTATCGTTTTTCTTGCTTATTGTATTGATTTAGCTATGAACTAACCCATTTTGGGTTATGGTTTTGATGTAGTTCGGATTCTCATGGATTAAGCAATTGATTTTTATTATTTTCATATGCTATTGCAATGATTGTGGGGTTATTCTGTTTTTAATGCTATTAATTGATGAACATGATGAGATTGAGAAATGAGTCGTGTTAAGCTTCTTGGGTAATCACCATTGCAGTATTAAATGCTAGAGATAGATTTAAGAATCAATGAAATCAATCTAGGATTCTAGGTGCTTAATGAGCTTAGAACTATTAATCTTTAATTTGTTGGGTGCGGAAGTTTAATAGGGAAACGTAGGAAAACATAGCCTGAGAAGGTATGTTTACAATTTAGAGAATTCGATTTACAATCAATGCATGTGAATATGGAAATAGCATAATCTGGAGGTTTAATCCATAGAGTCTGAATGAAATCAAAACCCTACCTGTTGTTTTAAATTAATATTACCTTGTTTTTAATCTTACTTTCATAATTTAGTTTTGAATATTTAGAATTTTCTGTTTTAGTTTCAAATTTAATTTTCTCCCATTAATCCAAACAACTCGATTACTCCAACTTGAAAATAGTAGAAAACTTAGTGATTAGCAACCAATCCTCGTGGGAACGATACTCACTCATCACTTTATTACTTTGTGCAACTAGTGCACTTGCTATTTATGCATGTTGAAGTCACAACGCATCAAGTTTTGGGCGCCATTGCCGGGGATTGAGTTTTGTGTTAACATTAAAATTTTCTTGTGTTAGCTAGATTGGAGTGTTAGTTTTACTTAATTGTTGTTTGTTTAATTTTCATTATTATTTTTTTCTTTGTTTGGTGTGATTTCACTCCTTCTATTTTTCTGTGTAGTTTATCCGAAGAGCAAGACGTCAGCCAGTGGTTCCTGTTGATCCTAAAATTGAAAGAACCACTCGAAGACTGAATAGAGAAAGAAGAGAAAGAGAAGCTACAGTTGAACCAAAAGTAATAGTTGTAGAGATGGCAGAGAATAGAACACTGAGGGAATTCTCTGTTTCGACAGTTGAAGGCAGTGGGTCGAGTATTACTAGACCAGCAGTACAAGCCAACAACTTCGAGATAAAGCCGGCAATCATCCAGATGATCCAATAGTCGGTTCGGTTTAGGGGTGATTTGGAGGAAGATCCAAATCTACACATTGCAAATTTTTTAGAGATTTGTGATACTTTCAAGTCAAACGGAGTGTTAGATGATGCATTCAGATTGAGACTATTCCCATTTTCATTGAAGGATAAAGCTAAGGGATGGTAACTGGCACTACCATAAGGAACAATCACCACATGGAATGATTTAGCACAGAAGTTCCTGACCAAATTCTTTCCTCCTGCAAAGTCAGCAAAGTTGAGAAATGACATCACGTCATTCATTCAAGAAGAGTCAGAATCATTATATGAGGCTTGGGAGAGATACAAAGAATTACTGAGAAGGTGTCCACATCATGGGTTGCCAGTTTGGATGCAAGTCCAAACATTTTATAATGGATTAACGGTGAATGTACAAACTATTGTGGATGCAGCCTCAGGAGGAGCATTACATAATAAAACTTTGGAAGAAGCTCACGAGTTGCATGAGGTTCTAGCAAGCAACAATTATCAAAGACCTAATAAGAGGGTGCAACCAAAGAAATCTATGGGTCTTCATTAAGTTGATGCATATACAACCATTTCAACCCAATTGACAGCACTTCAGAAACAGCTAGGAAGTATGCAGGTAAATTCCATTCAAGCTCCTCAACTAACTTGTGATTTTTGTGCAGGTAATCACATGAGCAGTGAATGTCAAGTAGGGAACACGTTTGCCTCAGCATTGTCATCATCGGAGCAGGTTAACTACTTCACTAGAAATCAAAGGAGACCGAACAATCCGTACTCTAACACATATAATCCTAGTTGGAGGAATAACCCGAACCTGTCTTGGGGCAATAAAAACCAATAGAATCAGCAAAACAATCAATGGAATCAAAGGGCATTGCTAAACAACCAAACAAGGGTGAACAACCAACAAGGAGACCCAAGATTGACAGAATTGGAGGACATGTTTGGGAAGTTTATGCAGCAGACCATAGGTTTTATGAATGAGATGAGAACTAATTTCAGAAATTAAAGGGCGTCCATTCGGAACTTGGAGGTATAGATGGGGCAGTTAACTGAAAAGCTAAATGAGAGACCACAGGGGTCTTTACCAAGCAACCCAGTGACTAACCCACGTGAGCAAGCAAATGCAATAATTTTGAGGAGTGGGACCGTTTTGGAAGAGGTGGAAAAATCAAGAGAAGAAAAAAAGCCACTAAAGGAAAATGAAGAATCTGATGAGGAAGTAGATGAAGAGATAGTTGCTGAAGAGAAACCATCTATTTCTAGGGAAGAAGAACAGAAACAGGAAGTGAGGCAAAGACAAAGGAAAGAGAAATTGCCATTTCCTGAGATACCACCAGAATTGGCACATCACACTCCACCTGTGCCATTTCCTCAAAGACTGAAGAAAAAGAATTAGGATAAATAGTTTTCCAAATTCATTGAAATATTTAGAAAATTGCATATTAACATTCCTTCTGCAGATGCATTGCAACAGATGCTGAGCTACACGAAATTTCTTAAGGAGATTTTATCAAACTAAAGGAAGTTAGAGGATGAGGAAACAGTGATGCTGAAGGAGGAGTGCAGCGTCATTCTCCAAAAGAAGCTACCTCCGAAACTCAAAGATCCAAGGAGTTTTACTATTCCCTACATTATAGGAGATATTACTTTTGATCGTGTTTTATGTGATTTAGGTGCTAGCATCAATTTAATGCCTTTTTCTGTTTTTAGGAGATTGGGAATTGGTGAAGTGAAGCCAACGACCATGTCATCAGATAGGACTATAAAACATCCACGGGGTATAGTTGAAGATGTGTTGGTGAAGGTGGACAAGATTATCTTTTCGGCAGGAAAGTTATTGTTCAGGGTTCAGGATGAAACGGTAACATTCAATGTGTTTGAGGCTATAAAGTTTCCATCCAAGACGGATTCATGCTTTAGTGTTGATGTGGTGGATAAACTAGTAGCGGAGACCATTGAAGAGAACACTCCACAACTACCTCTAGAAGCATGTATTACACAATTAAGAACAGTAGAGGTAGAGGAATCGGCAGAGAATGAATGTGCTAGATTATTGGAAGCACTTCAGTCGATTGATGAGAACCAAGATCTTGAATTTAAGGAATTTGATTTTGAGAAAGAAAAGGCAAAGGAAAGAAATGAGGAACATCCACAGCTTGAATTGAAACCCTTACCTTCCAATCTCAAATACATGTATCTTGGGGAATCAGAAACATTCCCAGTAATCATCAGTTCAAAGTTGAGCAACTTGGAAGAAGAGCGATTGATTCAGGTTTTGAGAGAACATCGATCAGCAATTGGATGGACTATTTCGGATATTAGAGGCATCTCTCCATCTTTTTGCATGCATAAGATACTCATGGAGAATGATATCAAGCTTAGAGTTCAACCACAACGAAGATTGAATCCTTCGATGAAGGAAGTGGTGAGAAAGGAGGTAGTGAAACTTATAGATGCAGGAATAATTTATCCTATTTCTGATAGTCCATGGGTGAGTCCGGTGCAAGTCATTCTGAAGAAGAGAAGTATCACAGTGGTAAAGAATGAGAGCAATGAATTGATACCAACTAGGATGGCCACAGGTTGGAGAGTGTGCATTGACTACCGAAAATTAAATGAAGCAACAAGGAAGGATCATTTTCCTCTCCCTTTCATTGATCAGATGTTGGAGAGATTGGCTGGGCATGCTTACTACTGTTTCCTAGATGGTAATTCAGGGTACAATCAGATTGCCATCACTCTTAAGGATCAAGAGAAGACGACCTTCACTTGTCCATATGGCACATTTACTTACCGAAGGATGCCCTTTGGGTTATACAATGCACCAGCCACATTTCAGAGATGCATGATGTCGATCTTTGGTGATATGGTGGAAAGGTTTATAGAAGTCTTCATGGATGACTTCTCTATTTTCGGTTCGTCCTTTGATCATTGTTTATCTAATCTTTCATTTGTTTTGTAGCGATGTCAGGAGATGAACTTGGTGCTCAATTGGGAAAAGTGCCACTTCATGGTCTAGGAAGGGATAGTGCTTGGTCATAGAATCTTTAAAGACGAAATAGAAGTGGATCGAGCAAAGATGGACGTGATTGAGAAGTTGCTACCACCCTCTAATGTTAAAGCAGTTCAAAGTTTCTTGGGGCATGCGGGGTTTTATTGACGGTTCATCAAGGATTTTCTAAGATTTCTAAACCCCTTTGCAATTTATTAATTAAAGATGTTGCTTTTGATTTTAATGATTAATGCATGCATGCTTTTCAAACTCTAAAGAAATTATTTGTATCTGCACCTATTATTGCAGTCCCTGATTGGGGACTACCATTTGAATTGATGTGGGATGCTAGTGACTTTGTTTTAGGAGCAGTGTTAGGACAGCGGAAAAACAAAGTGTTGCATGTAATTCAATATGCTAGCAAAACACTCACTGGTGCACAATTGAATTACACCACCACTGAAAAAGAATTGTTGGCTGTGGTTTTTGCTTTCAATAAATTTCGTTCATATTTTCTAGGTGCCAAGGTGATAGTCTACACGGACCATTCCACACTCAAGAACCTGTTGGCAAAGCAAGAAGTGAAAGCCTGGCTGACAAGATGGATCCTATTGCTACAAGAGTATGAATTGGAGATACGAAATGAGAAAGGGTCAAAAAATGTGGTAGCGGACCACTTGTCAAGGATGGAACGACCAATTCAGGGAAATGAAGAAGAAACCCAAATCAGAGAAACTTTCCCAAATGAGAAATTGATGAGAGTGGAGGAAGCACCGTGGTATGCAGATTTGTCAAACTACTTGTCAACGAGAGTACTCCCCATTGGCATGACTTTCCAACAAAAGAGGAAGTTTTTCTCATATTTGAAATACTATTTCTGGGAAGAGCCATTCCTTTATAGACACTGTGCTAATCAAATGATACGTAGGTGTGTGCCAGAAGAGGAAATGGAAAGTATTCTAAGTCATTGTCATGAGAAGGAAGTAGGTGGCCTTTTGGAGGAGCTAGGACAGCAGCCAAAGTTATTCAATCTGGGTTTTACTGGCCAACCCTTTTTAAGGATTCTTTCCGGATGGTTAAGGAATGCGATCAATGTTAACAGAGTGGTAATATTTCAAAGAGGGATGAGATGCCGTTGAACAACATCCTTGTAGTTGAGCTATTTGATGTGTGGGGAGTTGACTTCATGGGGACCTTCTTAAATTCTTTTGGGAACACATACATTTTGGTAGCAGTGGATTACGTATCAAAGTGGGTGGAAGCAGTTGCATTGCTGTCTAATGATGTCAAGATAGTGATTAATTTTGTGAGAAAGAATATTTTCTCAAGATTTGGAGTACCAAGGGCAATCATTAGTAATGGAGGATCGCACTTTTGCAATAGGAAATTTGATGCCCTGTTGGGAAAGTATGGGGTAAAACATAGAGTTGCAACACCTTACCATCCACAGACCAACGGGCAAGTAGAACTGTCAAACAGAGAACTGAAGGGAATTTTAGAAAAGATAGTAAATGCATCTAGGAAAGATTGGTCACAGAAATTGGATGATGCATTATGGGCATATTGAATTGCATTTAAGACTCCGATTGGAATGTCTCCATTCAGGATGGTTTATGGGAAGGCATGTCACTTGCTAGTAGAACTTGAGCATAAGGCATATTGGGCAGTAAAGCAGCTTAACATGGATTTACGATCTGTTGGGGAAGAAAGGATGCTGACTTTGAATGAGCTCGATGAGTTCCATCAAGAAGCTTATGAGAATGCTAGAATGTACAAGGAAAAGACCAAGAAGTGGCATGACAAGCATATCCGGAAGAAGAACTTTGAAGTGGGTCAGAAAGTGTTGTTGTTTAGCTTTAGACTTAGGCTTTTTCTAGGAAAACTTAGGTCAAGATGGTCCGGACCCTTCATAGTTACAAGAATCTACCCATTCGGAGCGGTGGAGGTGTCACATGAAGAAAAAGGCACATTTAAGGTCAATGGCCAGAGGTTGAAGCCATACATCGACGGGGTGATGAGTTGCAAGTCAATTCCTCTCCGACTCGACATTCCAACATGAGAACTTAAAAGAGTCGAGCTTTCCGACTATAAACAAGTGCTCCTTGGGAGGCAACCCAAGTGTTTTCAATTGTTGTTGTTATTTTTAATTGTTTAATTTTCCTATAATTTTAGATGAAGTCTAATTTGTGTGTTTTTGGGTGTTTCAGGTGAGTTATCGAATCAAGGCAGAAAACAGAGTTGTCCAGTTTTCGCCGCGGCGAAACACATTTGTGAAAAATTGGAATTCGAAAAGTCCCAAACTTCGCTGCGGCGAAGTATCTTTTTCGCCGAGGCGGTGCATCTCTATAATTTTTCGTTGCGGCGAAGAATTTTGTTTCGTCACGGTGAAGAAAGTTGAAAAAAATTTACAAAGGGAAATTTCACCGCGGCAAAGAATTTGTCTTCGCTGCGGCATCGACTGGTTCTTTAAAAAAACCCTAGATTCGACCTGATGAACTTCGCCGCGGCGAAGTCTGCTTTATATAAATACCCACTTTATTTTCTTCATTTTTCATGCCACCCTTCAAACACATTTGAGAGAAAATTCTTTCACTTTCAATCTTGATCATTTCCAGTGAATTTCCATCACTTCTTCTAACTCCTAAACCATCCCAAACACAAACACAACTCTATCTAACGAAGATTTTTGCGAAAAATTGAAGGAAATTTTGGGTTCAAGAAATTGGGGGTTTTGCAATCTAGGTGATTTTTGGCTAAATTGGTGGCGAATACTCCATTGTTTTGGTAAGATTTCAAGTTCCCTCAGCTTTTAATGGAAATTTTTCATGTTTAGATTTGTGGATCTGAAAATATTGGTTGTGGTTGAGTTGTGGATTTTGGTGATTTTGTGCATCAATTTTGTGTTGGAAGAAGTGTTGATTTTGCATTATGTGATATTGAGGAGTGTGGATTTTGATTTTTGGAGTATTTGGTTGATTACGGAAAATTCATAGTTTGGGGGTCATTTTGTAGTTTTTGGAAGTTATGGTGCTTGTGCAAGATCAAGTGTGGTTGTTCGTAGGGTGTTTAGAATTGAATTTGTGAGTTTAATTTGTTGTGGGAAAAATGCCGGTCAAAGTACCATCCAAAGGTAAAGGAAAGGGGAAGAAAGTGGACAATCGGTTTATAAGTGACAATGCCCGGCAACAGTACGAAGGAGCAGCTTAAAGAAGGGATAAAGGATTCATTGCCGAGCGTGGATTGACCACTGTCCACACTGACGAATGGAGTCAAGGGGGACTTTGGGGGTTGTTTATGAGTCAACCCGAGCATGCAGCCGTAGAACCGATTGTGAGAGAGTTATATGCCAGCTTCCATGAGTGTAATGAAGGGGTTGTCTATGTGAGGGGGATTGATGTACCTTTTGATGTTAAGGAGATCAATAAATTCTTTGAATTACCTAAAATCTCCCGTGTTGAGCATACGGAGTGGAAGTCGAAATGATTTGATGATGTTGTAATACTTCCAGTCTTAACAAAACCGAGTACCACTTGGAAGGTTTCGAAGAAAGGAAAAAAGTCTATCAAGTGAACAAATCTGACTCCGATGGCTTGGTTGTGGCAATATTTTGTGAGTGCGAGGATGATTCCGGAGACGCATTATAGCACAATAACTTATGAAAAGACATTGCTTCTCTATTCCATTGCCACAGGGAAAAAAATTGATATGGGGAACATCATTCTGAATAGTATCAAGAATGCAGCTCAACCAAGGCGAGGCAGTTTCCCATTCCCACAACTCATTACAGCATTGTGTCTCAAAGTAGGAATCGAGAAGACTGATGATGAACCACTAATCCATGCTGCCCCAATCCTTGACTCAGACTATTATCACAAGCACCTTGAACATCCAGATGATGAGCAGCCTAGCGTTGGGACAAAATGATAGAGAACCACACAGGGAGCTGCCACATCATCCAGTTCCACAACTACTATGAAGGAAATGATGCAACAGATGATGGGTCATATGAGACGTATGTCAAAACATCAGGAATGGCTGGCAGAACAGACCCAAATGATCTATAATTTGCAATAGAGTTGCTACTAGAAGCTGGATATTGATACTTCAGCATTCCAATTGGAAGATTGGGATTCAGATGAGTGGATGGGCTCTGAATCAAAAGAGGACGACTTCGAGGGAGACAAGGAGGCCAACAAATGAGTCGGAACGCCTGTTTTGTATTTTGTTTTTGTTTGTTTTTATTTTGGTTTATTGTTGGGTATTGTGGAACTTTGAACTGACTTTTTATTTGTTTGTGGTTTGTTTTTAGATTTTTTTTTTTTGTTTAGTTAAAATTTTTTTGTTGAACTTTTTAGTTGCAAAGACGAGATTAGGGTTGTAATATTTCCATAGTAGTTTATGAATTTTTCTAACACAGTGGACACCACAGTTTTCAATTGTTTTTACAGATTTTTGTGATGAAAAAGTCAAGGACCGGGTGTGCACACTGTTGAGCAACACTTTAACTTCACGGATTAATCAGGGAACTATCTCGTACTTTTACATATTTTGTTTTTCTATTCCTAATTTGTGCATAATGTGACATTGGGGACAATGTCATCTTTAGTTTGGGGGTAGGAAAAATTTGAGAATTTTTGAACTTTTTATTTTATTTTATTTTTATGTTTTGTTGTGTTGTGTATGCCAATGATGAATTGTATAAATCAATGATGAGATTAGGGTTGTTGGGATTTTATTGTTGAAAAATGTTAAGCATTGCTTCAAGTTTTTGTTTATTGACTGGATTTTGATTGAGGTTTGTTGAGTGGTTCAGCCACCATTTTCATTTATTTCGGCATGCTTAGATTCATTTTATGTGGTTAGGTAAAGTTTGATGATGTTGGTGGATTCTAGAACCTAGTGGAGAAATGCTTGAGGCGAAATTCTAGGAATAGACATTGTTGAGGAAATGATTTAGGCAATTTTTTTTTTTGTAACGTTTGAGCCTTTCCAGCCGACCCATGAATGAATCTTTCCCTAGTCACCCATTTGAGCCTTAAAAAATTTTTCATTGCTTTTTATTTACTTGCAAACAGAAAAATTATCCAATCCAATTACCCTAAACACATAATCACACCCTTTAGGAGAATTTTGGACTTAATGCAAACACAAGGAACCTGAAGAGTTGTATGAATGAACTAAAAGAATAGTTTGGGGGTTGTGAGATGAGCAAAAAGAATAAGAGAGGTAGGTAACCTCAATTTGAATTGTTTTTATTATTACCAAAAAAATAATTTTTTTTTTTTTTTTTTTTTTTTTTGAGAACTGCAATGCAGAAGCAAAAATAAGAATAGTGCATGGTTGAGGGTTGTTAATTGGTTAACATCTTGAGTGATGGTTGAGAAAGGAAGTGGGAGTTTGATTAAGTCTTAGTGTTTGCTTTAAGGAAACCAAATTCTTTTGTTTGTTTATCTTTTTCCTTTCCTTTAGAGCCCACTACCCGAGCCTAATGTTACAAGCTTGCAAAGACCTTCTGATTCTTAACGATGTCTAATCCTCATTAGTGGAGAGTAGTTCGATATTTAGGCTTATGGAGTCTGCCGCCATTTGATAAACTTTGCATTTCTGCATAAAATAATTCGGGAAGTCTGAAGGTGGATTGAAGTGGGGATCACCTACTCGGGGGACCAATAGAGAAAGATAGTTGATGTTACTTATAAATTCTTAGAGTGTTAAAACATTTTTCTAGTAATAATTTTTCAACAATCTTTGAGACTTGTATAAATTCTAGGCAATTCGTATGTTGAGTGGAGTCTAATTCTTGTTGTTCATTTCCGGTCTTATTGTGTCGTGTTTTAGTTTTTATTGTTTTCTTTCTTTGAGTTTTGTACCTGATGCTCGAGGATGAGCATGTCTTTAGTTTGGGGGTATTTGATAATCCGAGAATTATACTGTTTTTAATAGGCTTTTAGGCTCGATTTTAGATACTTCTTAGTTCATTTATGCCTAAATTGCTACTTATTTCTTTACATTTCGTGTTTCAGGCTAAAATCGACATATTGAGCAAATAATGAGCGAATTGGTTTTTTTGGACTCAAAAGTAAGCGGATCTCAGAATTTTGGAGAGTTCTGAAGCAGAGTGAAGCACTATGAAGCTTGTTCCCATAGGAGAACACTGAAGATCGAAGATTCAAGCAAAGAAACAAGTGGAGGGAAATTCTGTAATTTCATAATTCTTCATGGAGGTTTGCCGCGGCGAAATGAGTCACACACGAAAATCCATTTCACTTTGTCACCGCGGCAAAGTCTGCAGTTTTCAGTTTCTTTAAAACACAAAATTTCAATTTTAGGCAAAGTTTTAGGTTTTTGGGCGAGGTATAAAAGTGAAACTTTACCATTTTGAGGGGGAGTCACGTTTTCCTTAGTCTAGAACAGCTTTTTCACCTTCTTAGTTTTAGATTGGACGAATTTGTGTTGAAAAAGTGAGAAGAATTGGGATTAACTCTGGTGAATTCTGCAACTAGGGGAGATATCTTGACTTTTCTCTCATTTTATCATGTTGAACTTTATGTTTATCGTTTTTCTTGCTTATTGTATTGATTTAGCTATGAACTAACCCATTTTGGGTTACGGTTTTGATGTAGTTCGGATTCTCATGGATTAAGCAATTGATTTTTATTATTTTCATATGCTATTGCAATGATTGTGGGGTTATTCTGTTTTTAATGCTATTAATTGATGAACATGATGAGATTGAGAAATAAGTCATGTTAAGCTTCTTGGGTAATCACCATTGTAGTATTAAATGCTAGAGATAGATTTAAGAATAAATGAAATCAATCTAGGATTCTAGGTGCTTAATGAGCTTAGAACTATTAATCTTCAATTTCTTAGGTGCGGAAGTTTAATAGGGAAAAGTAGGAAAACATAGCCTGGGAAGGTATGTTTACAATTTAGAGAATTCGATTTACAATCAATGCATTTGAATATGAAAATAGCATAATCTGGAGGTTTAATCCATAGAGTCCGAATGAAATCAAAACCCTACCCGTTGTTTTAAATTGATATTACCTTGTTTTTAATCTTACTTTCATAATTTAGTTTTGAATATTTAGAATTTTCTGTTTTAGTTTTAAATTTAATTTTCTCCCATTAATCCAAACAACTCGATTGCTCCAACTTGAAAACAGTAGAAAACTTAGAGCTTAGCAACCAATCCTCATAGGAACGATACTCACTCATCACTGTATTACTTTGTGCGACTAGTGCACTTGCTATTTATGCATGTTGTAGTCACAACGCATCACTGATTTTGGCTAATTTAGTGGTGAATACTCTCTAGTTTTGGTAAGATTTCAAGTTCCCTAAGTTTTTAATTGCACAATTTCGAGTTTAGATTTGCAGATCTGAAAATTTTGATTGATTGTTTGAGTTGTGGAATTTTTGTGGTGTTTGTGCTTTGATTGTGATTTAAGAAGTGTAGATCTTGATTGTTATGGTGTTGAGGAGTGTGGGTTTTGAATTTTTGAGTGTTTGGTTGAGTTTGGAAGAATTGTAGTTTGGAGGTCTAGTTACGAATTTTGGAAGTGTTGTTTTTATTGTAGAATTGATTTTGGTTGTTCATAGGGCGCTTAGGGTTGAATTTTTAAGTTGAATTGTTGAGTTGAAGTGGAGTTTGGAAAAAAATGCCGCTCAAAGTGTTGTCCAGGGGGAAAGGAAAAGGAAAAAAAGTGGACAATCGATTTGTGAATGACAAGGCTCGGAAACGATATGAAAGGGCAATCCAAAGGAAAGATAAAGGATTTATTCCTAAGCGTGGATTGACCGTGAGCCGGGCTACGGATTGGAGTTGAGGGAGACATTGGGAATTATTTATGAGTGCACCTGCACATGCGGCCGTAGAGCCAATAGTGCGAGAGTTTTATGCCAACCTCCGGTAGTGTGAATCTAGTGTTGTGTTTGTGAGGGATACTGATGTGGCATTTAATGAGAAGGTCATCAATGATTTTTATAACCTGCCTAAGATTGATCGTAATGATTATAAGGATTTTAGGAAGACACCACTTGAGGATGATATTATTCTTCCGGTCATTACAAAACCGAATACCACTTGGGAGATTTCAAAGAAGGGTAGGAAGAGCATCAAGGGAACTAATTTGACACCGGTAGCTCGGTTGTGGCAGTACTTTATTTGTGCGAGGATGATGTCGGAGACACACTATAGTATGGTGACTTATGAGAAGGCATTATTGCTCTATTCTATTGCCACATGAAAGAGAATGGATGTGGGACAAATTATCCTAAACAACATTCAACATGAAGCCAAACCAGGGCGAGAGAGTTACCCTTTCCCACATCTCATTACAGACTTGTGCACTTAAGCAGGCGTCAAGGCATCTGATGATGAGCCACTTATTCATGCTGCCCTAGTTCTCGACTCAGACTATTATCACAAGCATCTTGAATGTCCAAACAGTGAGCAACCTAACGTCGGGACAAAACGACAGAGAACCACACAAGGCACTGCCGCATCATCCAGTTCCACAGCCACTATGAGGGAAATGATGCAGCAGATGATGGGTCAAATGAAACGGATGGCAAAACGTCAGGATAGGCTAGCAGAGCAAGCCCAGATGATGTATGACATGCATAACAGTTGCTTCACCAAGCTCAATGTTGATACTTCAGAATTCCAATGGGCTGACTGGGATTCAGATGAATGGATGGGCTTCGACTCAGAAGAGGAAGATATTGAGGGAGAGTAGGAGGCTGAAGAATGAACCTAAATATATATTTATATTGTCACGACCGAGGGCTATCCTCTATCTTGCCACCTTCGGGCTCAAGGGCTTTCCCTGCACGCCGGACACGTCCAAGGTATTGTCTGCTAGGGATCTTTCTGGCCATGCCTCCTTCGGACCCTCATGGCTTTGTTTCGCTTCATGGTCTCTCCCAAATGCTTCCTTCATGACTTGAACCATGGCCCAATGGTACTCATGTTACTTGGCCAAGTTATAAGTCCAAGGTTCAAGTCATGAGGGAGGTGTTCGGAAGGTGGAGAGACCACGAAGTGAAACAAAACCGTGAGCGTCCGAATGAGGCATGACCAGAAAGATCCATAGCAAACAATACCTTGGACGTGTCTGACGCGCAGGGAATGCCCTTGAGCCGGAAGGTGGCAAGATAGAGGATAGCCCCTTGGTCGTGACAATATAAATACATATTCTAATTAAATAAATATTACTATTTATTTCATCCATATATATTTATATATATTTATCATATTTAATATATATTTAATTAAATTAAATATATATTCTCCATATTGATTAAAATTAATATGTTTCCAATTTTGCTAAAAATTCTCCCAATAAATTGGATAATGGTGTAGGTTGCTGGTGGGGATTATGCAGCGGAATAACAAACAAAAAACCCCAAAGACAACCAATAGACCCAAGAACTTTATGGCTATTTTACGTTAAAATATAAAATGATTATGAAATGTAACGTTTCAGAATTATACCTTCCTTTGGAGGATCCTTCTTTGTGATACGGATCACTACCACTCTAAGCCAAGAGTGAACTTTTGGTATCCACGCGAAGACAAGACGTTGATGACCTTATGGTTTCAATGCGCAAGGATCAAAGGTGGTAAAATTTTTTCTTGAAAAATTCTCTGCTCCACTTAGAGAGAAAATGTGAGAGAGAATGAGGTGAGTGGCTAGGATTTTAGTTAATGTGTTCTCATAAATTATTTTAATTTTAAGTTGCCTTTTATATGCAACAAAAATTAAAACCCTAATCTAGTTAGGAATAAATTTATTCCATGACTAGAATAGTAAATCCCCATTACCAAACAAGGTAATAATCCACATGGCATATTATTCAAATTCAAATATGAATTTCATATATCATATATATTATCTTCACTAATATTAATATTAAATAATATATATAATATTTAAATATGTGAATATATTTAAATACATAATCTCACTAATTTTAATTTCAATATCAAATTAAATATAGGCAACGACCTCAGCAAATTTAATTGTACTTGTGAGATTACCAAAATGCTCTTTAATCTCAAAATATGAAAATATCCTTTCCATCATAAATGACGAAAATACCCTTTCATTATATATGTTGAAAATACCCTTTCTCACCAATTCATCCTTAATATGTCTTCTATGTGTATGACCCAAAGGCTCCTCTTCTTATTGGTAATGAGTAGACTCATGATTGACACCAATCAATCGTCTCACTAAACACAAACAAAGATTGGCCTCTAGCAAGGCATCATGGCCACCGATAGATTCAAATTTTGCGAAACAGCTTGCCTATCAACGATACAGTTACTGTGCAATCCGATTCTTTCATCATACATTATCTCATCAAGGCCAAGGTACAGAATAGTGTCAACTTCGGATATCCTTGATTCTCGATATTCAGTTATTGGACCAAAGACCAAAAAAGATTGGATTGAGCTACAACTCAATCCCACTATGGTCACAGATTCAATGACGTTGCCATTTACCGAATTATTCAATGAGATAAATTCTCTTGTACCCAAGAGTGATGAATTTTTTGTTGATTCACCATAGTCTTGATACATTCCTCGATGTAGCCAATCACTACCATATTGATAGCTCTGAATAGAACTACATTGGGCTAGTGTCAAACTACACCAATCGGTGCACAAGGTACTCCAATGATCTCAAGTCTAAGGATTACATGCACCACTATTCGTTAGAGGATTTTTTCCATAGACACTGGGGTTACCATCCATATGGAATCTTTTGGTGGGTCTGTCCAGTGAACTTGCCTCCAATAAGCACCCATGCGTTGCACCAGGTTGTCGGCAAACAACCTTGACAAATGAGATCAGTCACTATCTTTCAACAGGGTCATTCAACACTATGATAGCTTTACCGTATTATCTGTGTCCTTGGTCAGAATAATACTTGGGCTATGGACATTTCTAGAATGGCCACCATATGTGATCATAGGGTTCTCACTATCAAGATTTGAAACACTTGATACTCTCGTCACGGTTCTACCATCCTAAGGACATATATCAATACACGCAATTATGATTTACATGATATAATAGAAATTGCCTTTATTAATTAATAAACATTATTACAAAAAGTCAATTCTATAATAATTGATTGGCTCTAGGGCACCTACTATAACAAATGGTGTCAACCCCTTAGCAAAATTACCAAAGTACCCTTGTTGCTCATAATGACAAAAATGCCCCTAGACTCCCAAATTACCGAAATACTCTTTTCGGCCTAAGGACAAGATTGTCCTTCCATTTCCATTTCTCACTTAACTACCTTCTATTTGTGTGACCCGAAGGCTCTTCACTTTGTCGGCAATGTCCCAATAATTAATTAAGCGTCAAGCAATTAGTGTTTTCATACACCAATCAAGATTGGCCTCCAGCAAGGCATCATGATACCCTGGTAAATAAAGAATTGGTGGTTTAGGCTTACCTTGTCTTTGGTATGGTTACCATGCAATTCGATCTGTTTCATCATCTTTAATCTCATCAAGGTTTGAGGTGCAGAAATAGTGGCTACCTTGACATGTTCTATATTTGGTTCTTGAATCTGACGACTATTGGATTTGAGCACCAACTCGATTTCACCGTGGCCACAGATTTGAGGTCGTAGTTCTTTAACCAAATATCTCATCGGGATAAGATCTCCTGTAGCCAAGAGTGATGAATCCTTTGTTGATCCACCATAGCCATAGTGTACTTCTCGATATAACCAATCACCATTGTTAATGATAATCCCTAAAAAAGATGACGTTAGGCTAGTGTCAAATCACATCGATATTTACACACGGCGCTCTAGTGATCTCAAGTTGAAGGACCACATGCACCATCATCCATAAGAGGATATATTCCACAGACACTAGGTTTACCATCTCGTGTGGAATCCTTTGATGGGCCAGTCCAGTGTATTTACACAAGCAAGCACCCATGCGTTGCACCAGGTTGATGTCCACAATCTTGACATGTGAGATCTATCACTACCTTTTGATAGGGTCGTTCAATGTGATGACAGTCTCTCCGTATAATCTATGTCCTTGGTCAAATTTATACTATGACTATAGATAGTTTAATAAGGGCCACCTTGTACTCATAGGTCTCACAATTAAGATTTATAACACTTAATTCGCTCGTCACTGGTTCCAACCTTTTCTAAGGACATATACTATTTTCTTTACGTGTAGTAAATAAATGTTGCAGCATATGCTAACAAATAAGCGATGCCTTTTATTCATTAATTTGAAATGAGTTAACAAGAGCTAAATCGTTGGCTCTAGTGTACCTACTCTAACACTCGTGACTTAACATAGTGACGTACTAGCCTGCAAAGACATTAACGGATCTATAAAATGCAGCATAAATTAAAATTTTTAATTAGATCTGCAAACCTTAACCAAGATCCTTATGCCCAATTTACAGTATTTTAAATTAACCAAATCAAATGATATAAAATTTCATACTAGCATTGGAGGCTCCTTCAATTTGAGGTTGGAATCGCTACCACTCAAAAGTAGAAGTGCACTTGCAGTATCCACACGAAGACAGGACAGCTGCCATTGAGGGATTTTTAAGCTAGGAAAAATTTCTCAACTTCAAGAATAATTTTTTGTAGAATTTTTCTTGGGAAGAAAAACTCTTTCTCTCACAAAGGGGTTCACGTTTTTGGGAGAGCGAGAAAGAGGGTGGCTAGGATTTATTTTAATTGAAAGAATTATTTCATTTTATTTTTAGTTGCACTTAAATAGTGCACACTAAAACCCTATTCCAAATTAGAATAGCCATATATTCCAATTGGAATAGATTACCCTTGCAACCAAACATGGCATTTCAATTCAAATTTAAAAACCAAATTCGAATTCACATTATCAATATTAATAATAAATATTAATATTGGATAATATCCATTATATTTAAATATATAAATATACATATATAATTAATATATATATTTAAACTAAATTTTTAAATATATATAATCTCACTAATTTAATTTTCATATGAAATTAAATTTAGGCAACAACCTTAGTAAATTTAATTACACTGTGAGATTGCCAAAATGCCCTTTCATCTTAAAAGACGAAAATTCTCTTTCACCATAAATGACGAAAATACTCTTTCATCATAAATCATGAAAATACCCATCTCATGAATTTTATTCTTAATTTGTCTTCTATGTGTGCGACCCAAAGGCTCCTCATCATATCGATAGTGAATCGTATCGTGATTGACAATCAATCAATCATCCTACTAGACATAGACCAAGATTGGCCTTTAGCCAGGTATCATGGCCACCCGATAGATTTGAATTCAGTGAAACTGTTATGTATCAATGATATGGTTACCGTGCAATCCAATCCTTTCATCATCTATTATCTCATCAAGGTCAGGGCATAGAAATAGTGTCAACTTTGGATATCCTTGATATCTCAACATTCGGTTATTGGACCAACGACCATAATAGATTGGATTGAGCTACAACTTAATCCTACTGTGGCCACAAATTTAATGTCGTTGCCATCTACAAAATTACTTACTGAGATAATTTCTCCTGTACCCGAGAGTGATGAATCCTTTGTCAATCCACCATAGTCTTGATACACTTTTCAATGCAGCCAACCACTACCATTCTAATAGTATTGAGAGGACTACGTTGAGCTAATGTCAAGCTACGCCAATCGATGTATAAGGCGCTCTGATGATCTCAAGTCTAAGGATCACATGCACCACCATTCGTTGGAGGATTTGTTCATAGACATTAGGGTAACCATCTATGTGGAATCCTCTAGTGGGCCAGTCTAGTGAACTTGCCTACATCAAGCACTCATGTGTTGCACCGGGTTGTCACCAAACAACCTTGACAAGTGAGATCTATCATTGTCTCTCAAAAGGGTCATCCAACACTATTATAGCCTTACCGTATTATCTTTGCCCTAGGTCAGGATAAGACTGAGGCTGTGGATGTTTCCAGAATGGCCACCATATGTACTCATAGGGTTCTCACTATCGAGATTTCAATCACTTGATACCCTCATCATGGTTCTACCATCCTAAGGACATATATCATTTTCTTATACAAATATAATTAGATCACATGATATAGATAGATGCCTTTATTGATAATAAAAATAGGATTACAAAGAGTCAATTTACAAAATAGGATTGGCTTTAGGGCACCTACTCTAACAATCTCCCACTTGTTAGAGTAGATGCCCTAGAGCCAATCAATTATTGTAGAATTGACTCTTTGTAATAATGTTCATTAATCAATAATAAAAGGCATTTTATTCT